>NW_026057578.1:95479013-95578021 GCF_023721935.1 Panthera uncia
CTCTCCCTCTCCCTCTCCCTCTCTCCCTCTCCCTCTCCCTCTCCCTCTCTCTCTCTCTCTCTCTCTGTTTCTCTGTATATATACAGCAGAGACAGATACATATATATATATATGTATATATATATATATATATATATATATATACACAGCTGAGAGACATATATATACATATACATATACATATACATATACATATACATATACACATACAGAGAGAGAGAGAGGGAGAGAAAGAATCCCAAACAGCCTCCACGCTGTCAGCGCAGAGCCTGACATGGGGCTCAAACCCATGAACCTTGAGGTCATGACCTGAGCTAAAATCCAGAGTTGGATACTTAACCAGCTGAGCCACCCAGGCACCCCTACTCAACTATATTTTTTTAAACTTCAACTTTTTTATTAGATAAGTTGAATAATATTTAAATGGAAAACCATCTGAACAAGACTTTAGGATGTGAATATATTATGTTAAAATTGTGCACTGTGGTTTCATGGTGATAGTCTCATCTGTATAGAAAACCACATAAACTTAGTAATATTAAGATTCTCTACTTCTTTTGTTTTATAATTTTATATTCTCATAGTATATAAAGGATAGCTGAATAATAAAAAAAAGTGCTGTTATTGGATGCAGACATTGTTGACAACCCCCCTTCAGTAATATGTTTCATCTGGTGTTCAAAACGCCAATGAGTCTGTTTTATCCAGTTCATCCTTGTAAGTCAGAGAATGCATGGGATGAGTCTATACCTGTGAATCTTAGGAAATCTTATGAATCTTAGAAATTTGTTTGGTTTGGATTTATAACCTTGCTGTGAGCCTTCATTTCATATCACTGTGGTAGCTGACTCTTCTATTTGGTGACCAGGAAGTATGTGGTAATTTCTATCCAGCTGCTAAAGCTATTACACATTTCAGAGAAGGTTTCTGTAAAGCATACTCTGCATGGCAATTGACAGTCTTTTAGCAGCCCAGCATAGTGGACAATTCACACTAATAGTCACAGACTGATCTTCCCAGAGGAGTCATTCGACAGGGACATCTGAAATCAACCTATTTTTAATCTATTTTGAAAATCAAAGATCCCACCATTTCTGAATTTCTTAAGGTCATTGGTCTACTTTATGTTTCCTGTGATAGATAGCTTAATCTAGCTCGGAGGTGAAAGATGCAGTTAAGAAAGCAAAGTGAAGAAAAGAATTTTGAAATGCAGCACTTGCAGCTTTAAAGGCTAATAATGACCATAAAGGATGCAGTGATAACAAAATGTTTCTCTCATCCTTACGGGGACTATTGGTTGCTAACAGAGAATGCACAGTAATGTGGCTCTCTGGTTTTATGTTCATAGTAGTTGTGTATTTTTTCCTTATTCCTAGTAAGTGTCTTCAGAAAAACTTTAGTAAGGGAAACTCTGTGTGTGTGTGTGTGTGTGTGTGTGTGTGTGTGTATGTGTGTGTGTGTGTGTGTTTAAACCATTTAATGTTTTTATTTGATACAGTTTTTTTTTTTTTCATTTTCCATTTAAGAAATTTTAAGCAATCTCTACACCCAGCATGGGGATCCAACTTACAATCCTGAGATCAAGAGTTGTGTGCTCTGCTAACTGAGTCAGCTGGGCACCCTAATACTGTGTTCTTCTTGTCAACCTCACATGAGTTTATTCTCCATATTTTAAATTGAAAAATTCCCTATGTTTTCAATTTAAAAAGAGGGATATTTTCAAAGCTAGAAGAAAATTTACACCTTTGGTTTCCCATGCATCCCTGTGGTCTTTGAAATTTCTCTTCAGTATTTCAATCTAGACTTCCTAAAACCACTGTGTCTTATATCTCTTGACAGTGTACTCACCACCTTCCAGGTTTGCTGAGTGTATCCCATCTTAGAATATTTCAAGGTTTTGGAAAGTTCTTTTTATATTGAACTGAAACATTTATCATTTTAACTTGTATACATTAGTCTTGGCACTGTTTTCTGAGACCAAGTAAAAGAAGTCTGAATCCCTTTTCCCTATAACTTTCCCCTTTCCAAACCCTTTAAATATTTGATGTTTGCAAGCATGCACCCTGGTGAATCTCCTCCCCGGCCCCAATAAAAGTTTCAACAATTTATAGAAGTCATGGTTTTTAGTTCTCTCACCATGCTCTTGTTCATGTATGTCAGGGCATTCATTGTATTCTACTCAAGGAAAATAAAGTATGAACAGAGCTGTTGAGAGTGGAGGGGATGAAAGATCATTCTGTTTCTACTGCTTTTATAAACATTTATGTGTTCTTCCTTTCTCCCATAGGGGTTAGAGTGGAAATTTATTGAATCCTTCCAGTTTTTCCCTTCCATTCATTTATTGGCTTCTTCCCAAAGAAGGGTTAATACTGTCAAAGAGAAATTGTACTGGACCATTACATAGGGATAAAGGGCATTGCAATATTGGAGAGAGATTGAACTAACCTCCATTGAAATAAAAGGCAGGAAAATTTTTATGCACTGGACTGAGCTAGTGGGAAGGTATTCTAGGACATTAAGGAGGAAAGTGATCAGTGTGATTATGACATCTGTGTTTGCTAATTGAAGCTTATCATAGTTAGACTCCTACCTATCCTCTTACAGAGACTGAAAGATAGGGGTTCTATCATTCTTGATAATTACATTTCAAAGGGGTGATTCTCAGATTCTTGAGGAAGACATTCCTGGAAATGCCTGGAAAACAGGCAGGAGTCTGGGAGAAAATCTGCATCTCAAAGAGGGAGAGAAAACATGTTAAATGTTTTAAGAAAAAGAAGGCCTATAGTCACAAAGAAACCTATCTAAAGTTTAGTAAAACTGGCTTTCATTGGACATATTTTTTAATTGATTTAAAATTAAAATGTTAAAATTATTTAAAATTAAAAAAATAAGATTATAAAAATTAAAATTTTTTAAAATTAATCTAAATTTAAATATAAAATTATACACACAATCACGTGTGTGTGTGTGTGTGTGTGTGTGTGTGTGTGTGAGAGAGAGAGAGAGAGAGATGGAGGGAGAGGGAAAGAGGGGCAGAGAGAGAGAGAGAATCTTTTTTTAAAATTTTTTTAACATTTTTATTTACTTTTGAGAGACAGAGATAGAGCATGAGTGGGGGAGGAACAGAGAGAGAGGGAAACACAGAATCTGAAGTAGACTCCATGCTCTGAGCTGTCAGCACAAAGTCCAACACGGGGCTTGAGCTCCCTGACCACGAGATCATGACCTGAGCTGAAGTCGGACACTTAGCTGACCCAGGTGCCCCAAATCTTTTTTAAACTATTTATTTAGTTAGAAAGAGAGAATGAGCAAGAGCGCATGTGCAGTGGAGGGGCAGAGAGAGAAGGTGAGAGAAATCCCAAGCAGGCTCCGCAGTGTCAGCACAGAGCCCAGTGAGGGGGCTCGATCTCACAAACCATGAGATCATGACGTGAGCTGCAATCAAGTGTTGGACATTTAACTGAGCCACACAGGCACCCTGAAAGAGAGAGAATCTTAAGCAGATTCCATGCTCAGCACTGAGCCTGATGCCAGGGTTGATCCCATGCCTCTGGGATCATGACCTGAGCTAAAATCGAGAGTCAGAGTCTCAACCAACTGAGCCACCCAGGTGCCCCTCATTAGACATCTTTAAGAGGGAAAGGCATACTATGTTAGGAATGCACTAACTGGCTTTCTCTCTGTTTCATTTTCTCTGAACTAAGGACACTTCTAGAAGTAAAACCTTTTGTACTACAGGAAGCTGGCTGAAATATGTAGCAGTAAATAAATACTATAAAAGTAATGTAAAATAATTTTTCTGCAATCTGTCTTACTCAAGATCCTTTACTTTGGCAATTACTGGATCTCATTTAATAAAAGCAACACCTTGGTATCCTTCTTTCCCTATAGTTACCCTATGGATGCTACTTTTTTCCTTGGTTAGAACCCAGAGAGGTTGAAAAGTAATGATTGTGACGCTAACATATCAAATGAAGCAGAGTGAGCAGAAACTCCAGGAGTTAAATACATGAAGAGAAACTGATGCAATAGATGAGAAGGTTGAAATTGGCAATGTCTTGGAAGAAACTACCATCAAGAGAAAATATGCCCCTCATGAACATGGAGCACTGAACAGCATGGGTTGAAATGAAAAAATACCTGTATAATCTGGCATAGGAAAGACTGTAGATTGACTAAAACTGAAAGAAAAAATGTGAGAAATGAAGAGAAAATGCATGCTCCAAACGTGAAACAGAGGCCCAAATTGATACATGGCAAACCAGTATCATGCTGAAGAAAATTAATGCATTTAGGGCATCAAATCCATTGTTGTCATACAAACTACAGGACAAAGAATTTGGAATCCAGATGAGAATCAGGGAACTGAATAAGCATTTGATTTTGGTAAAATTTATTTGGCATCTGGTAGAAGACCACTTCCCACTCCTCTCTTCATGATGAAAATCAACTTGAAGCAGAAGCAGGGAGTGGTGGTATCATTTGAAGTATGAAAACCAGCACTGACCATAAAACTCTATAGAGGAGGCTAACCTTTTTTTCTTCATACTTTATCTCTATGAATATAGCCTGAAAATAGGGCTGTTACACTTTGTTTGCCATGCCCAACTTTATGGTTTAACTATAAAATAGTTAAGTCCTAAGTATTTATTTCTCAATATGAAAATCTATGCCCCACCTCAACATAGCGTAATATTAGAGCTGGAAAGACCCTTGGAGTTAATCTGTTAAAAGCAACTTATTTCAGAGATGAAGAAAATGTCCAGATAATTTAGTTCAGTCTGTGGACTAGCTGTCTAAAAGTCCCCATAGAAACAGTGTTTCACTGCTTATTGTCTAGGGTTAATAGACTTTAAGAATGCAAAGTCGAGGTCAGTAGTGAATATGAAAATGTAAAGGAAACAAGAGGACATGCCTGTGGGATCTTTGAAGAATGTGTTTCCTTCACTTTATACTGATTAAATCACTAGGGTGGGTGGTGACCTTTTATTACAGTGCCTGCTGTAATCTTTGAGGGAGTTTAAAATCAGCATAAAGACTGAGCTTTGATAGAAAATGTTCTGATCAAAACAAAATGTAAAAAGTGAAAAAGTAAGTAAAGTGGCAGATTAATATTAGCGATGCACATCACAAGTCACTATAAAATACATTTAACTTATTCAAGCATCAGAACGCAATTTTCAATTGGAAACTACTTGATATAAGTAACTGAGATACTGCTGTGCCCATATATAGGACTTTGAACAGATCTGTATATCTTTGGTGACTCTTTTTCTGATTCTTTGCATATACATTATGTATTTGAATTAATATTTGAATAATGGATGCTTGTCTGAAGTAACTTACCTGTCAAAGCCATGACACTGGAATGGAAATTATTTATTAGGGGAACTCAGCCTTGGATTGATTTTATATGATAAAATTGAATAGAAATTTTATCAAATTTTAAGTCCAGAAATTCAAGAGCAAGTTACAGGTCTTTCTTTTTTCTTTTTTTCTTTTTTTTGGTGAAAACTGGAAGGAGAAACAATCTATTATACTACACCCCCTGAAATTGTCTTTATTAGACAATAAAGTTAATTGTTTATTAGGCAATATTTATTAGACAATATTTATTATTTACTAGAAAATATTTATTAGACAATTATCTATTAGACAATAGTTAATTAATATCTATATGAATATTTTGTAAAAACTAAATTGTTATACAAACATTGATCACTCATTACTTGCAGTATGCAGTACTCAGAACTAGATATGAAATATGGATATGTAATCTCTGCCCTTAAGAAACTCAAATTGAATGTTGGAGACATTAAGTAAAATTATAATTATAATATGATTTGTGATATTTTGGAGCTTCAAAAGGGGCAGTTGAATGAAATTTTAAGGCTCTAGAAATTTTGCTAGAAGTGATGATTGCATTTAGTGACAACATTTGTGAAGACATTAGCTAGGTGAAAAAAAAAACAAAAACAAAAAACAACATTCTGTGAAGAAGGGTAATAAAAGAGAAGAGCCAGCCAGAGTTGAAAACAAAAGGGGGATTTCTATGTCAGCTTAAGAGTTTGCATTTGATTCTGAGTGATGCAGGCACTGAAATATTTTAAATGAGATGTGACATAACTGGAATTACAAATTTTGAAAGTTGGTTCTTGCTATATTATGAGCAACAGTGAATTGCAGACAGCAAAAAATTGTAGCAAGGAGACTTGTGGGAAATGACATTCTCAATGCAAAAAAAAAAAAAAAAGCTCATGGTTGCAGTAATTTCTTGGTAATTTATTCTACACTCCTTGATGAATAAATGAGTAAATCAGTACTCAACTGAGTACCTCAAGTATTGGAAGTGGTGCTAGTGTCACAAAGAGAGAGCATGTCTGACCCAAATCATTTCTATGACTTGTTGAAGAGAGTTGGAAGAAACTGTCTTGTCAGTATAAGCAGGAGAATGAATATAGGAGTCTGTTGGGTTCAGGAAATCCTTGATAAAAGTCAAATAAAATACAGATTTAGCAGGGGTGCCTGGGTGGCTCAGTTGGTTGGGCATTTGACTATGGCTCAGGTCATGATGTCACAGTTTGTGGGGTCAAGCCCTGCATTGGGCTCTGTGCTGACAGCTCAGAGCCTGGAGCCTGCTTTGGATTCTGTGTCTCCTTCTTGTTCTGCCTCTCCCCTGCTCACATTCTGTCTCTCAAAAATAAACAAATGTTAATTTTTTTTAAATACAGATTTAGCAGCTTCATTTTTATTACTGGTTTTTAGTTCTCTTCAAGCAGTGCCTTTGTGTGGGTGGGTCAAGTTCATTTAAAGTGATGAGGAAGACTCTACCATGATCACTTAGTAGTTGGTCAGTCTTTTTCTCCACTGAATTAAGCTCGAAAGCCATTTGAAAACGAAGAGAGAAATTTACCAATGTGTTAATGTTGAGAATCAATTATTTCTATAGCACTGTGAAAACTACTGGATAATGTGGTGTGTGTGCATGTGTGTGGTATAATAATGTGAGGGGGAAATTTTAAGAAATAGATGATACTGGGGTGCCTGGGTGGCTCAGTTGGTTGAACGTCTGACTCTTGACTTTTAGCTCATGTCGTGATCTCACGGTTCATGAGTTCCAGCCCCATGTGGGACCCTGCACTAACATTGTGGAGCCTGCTTGGGATTCTATTTCCCTTTCTTGCTCTTTCTCTCAAAATAAATAAATTAAAAAAAGGAAGTAGATAATACTTAAAATTACCTTTGTAGAGAGCGAGTTTATTCATTTGTGGCTTTCAAAAATAGAAGGAGTTGCCTTTCATTCTTGAATATATGACAGTTAGGCTTCCAGATTTGAATGGCTGATAGATGAGCTTATTTTCAGTTTTCTTCATAAAATGTACCTCACATATGTGATTTCTATGTCCAGTTTACCTTTCAGATAACTAAAAAGAAATTGTCATTCATGTTAGAATATATATTCCCTGCTATTATTTATCCTTCTTGAAAACAAATGATAATACTACCAAGTGGCACTTTATTAACTCTGATCTTACTAAATTCTCTTAGCCACTAGGCAAGTTAGAATTTCTTAGTACTCCATTTCATAGATTAGGCAATTGAGACTTAAAGAAGTTATGTAACTTTTTTAAAGCTGCACAGCTAATAAGTAACAGAGCGGGGGACTGGATCTGGAGAGTCTGATTTCAGATCTTCTCTTCTTCTAAACTGTGGGAATCAAAGCTGAGATATTTTCCAAATTATTGCTTTTAGCAAACATTGATGCATTGGCTGTTTTGTGCCATGCACTGTACTAATCACCAAGAATTGTAGTTCCTCCTGGTCTAGTAGAATAATCAGACAAGTGAGGAGATTGTAATAAATAATGTTTATAATAAATAATGTTCCCTGAGGACACAAAGTCCAAAACACACTCCCCAATGTTTATCACAGAATTTAGTAAAGAATTGTGAGAAAGAAGAAATATGGATTGTTTAAGGCAGAAGAAGCAAAACAAAAATGTGAGAAATAGTATATATGTATATGTGTGTGTGTGTGTGTGTGTGTGTGTGTGTGTGTATAGAAAGAGAGAGAGAGAGAAATGAAAATAAATCACTTAGACTAAAACAGAAATTACAATTAAGGAAGCAGTGAGGTTCCTAGAATGTAAGATGTACCAAATCCTAAACTGTCTTTACATGCAAATTATTTTGGGCTTTGCTGTGAGTACAGTGGATGTTTTAATATTTTTATATTTTCAACCACAATTTGAACAAATTGTGTGTGTGTGTGTGTGTGTGTGTGTGTGTGTGTATTAGGACATGTCTTTCTATGCTGTCGGTGTAACTTATGTAATGAAAGAATGTTGGCATTGATTCTTGTGGAAATTACTGAGATTTTTGGTAACTAAAGGCCATGACAGTATGAGAAGTAGAGGTCAGTTTTGTATACCAATAGGAACTCATGACTAATTGGATTAGAAATTAATAGGCAGGGGTTGTTTTGGGGATGAGAATGTCATTTTGTTAATTTGTTTCCATTTATTAAAATATTCAAATGGGTGCATATATTTTAGGATATTTTAAAATAATAGTTGGAACCTGTCATCAAAGATATTCATCTAATTAAACATATCTCCACTCCATGATTTTGTCAACCATTTGAAAGTTGACGGTAGGTAAGGTTAATGGCTTGCTTCCCCAACCTAAACATCCCTGTGGTTTCTCCTGAGGAAGCTTTTTGTTCATACAAATGACTGTGATTTTTGTAATATTTAGATAAATCTTTGCAGAAAGTACCTCTAAAGCGATGATGAGAAACTAAGGTTCATAAATATTCACCAATTCTGAACCAATCATCCTTTTTCAGAAACATGCAAAATCATCCAGTGATGTCTGTTTTGCCACCTCTGTTTCATCAATATTTTGCCATCTCCACAATGGCCAGGAGAGGAATGCAATTATTTTGCCAGCATAGCTTGCTTTCTGATTTCTAAGAACTCACGGTTTACTAAAGGAACCTTCTTTATTTTGTTAGGCATAATACAGCACAGGAGGAGCTCCTTTTTCCCTGCTGGAGTTGCAGGTTCCACCAAGTTGGAGTGAATTTATTTCAGAGATTTGACACTTCTCCAATGTTAATATATTTCCAGTCTAATTTTGTTACACATTAGCACGTGCTTGGAATGTCAACCACTCCCTTATTGCAAATCACAGATTTAGGTTACATTGGCATTACCTAGTGTTTGCTAAAGAGTGAGTGCCTTATGCCTTGCCAATTTTATTTATTTGGGCTTTATTTTATTTAACTAAACATTAGAGAAAGTGAGTGCTTAAAGGTAACATTGTGTACGATTTAGAATAAAATCTAAGTGGTGTTTTTTTAGACTGTATATATATATGTATATATGTGTGTGTATACATATATGTATATATATATTTATGTGTATATTTATATAATAAAGTATATAAAAATATTATAGCACAGTATAAAAACTGACAGCACCAGTCATTTATACATTTCATATGGTTCTACTAATTTTCTCTGCATTTATATGTGGTATGCTTACATTTAATATGCAATAGATGATGTATTGGAATTTCAAAAATAGGAGGTCATCTAAGAAATAACTTAAATGGTTTTCAAATACTTGCGGTACCAAGCTTTGTGGAATGACAGTCTCTAACTTTAAAATACTTCAACTAGATCAAATGCTACTTGAACCTTTCTTTGTATACTAGAACAGCAACACTGTCTGTAAAAGCCATCTTGGTCTAAGAGCTCATAGAGAAAGGAGAACATAAGAATTCTCTGATGTTGTTTAGGATTTAATATTGAGCACTTACTGGAACTGAAACCTTTCTGGTAGAATAAATTGTGTGTGTGTTTGTGAATGTGTGTGTATGTAAACTTGAATGTAAAACTCTGTCCAAATTTTCCAAAGGCAAAATTATTTCAAAAAATTATATTTGCTTTCATGTAACTATGAGAAAAATATCTTCAGAAGCAACTTATTTATACATTACTGAAGTATGTAGCTGTATTATAAGAATCACACTTAAATGCATACAAATCTTCTTGTTTAGGGTTTTAAAAAAGCAGATGTCAAAGTTACATTCTTACAGATTCAATTTTCAAGTGTGAATAACGTCAAATTTTGTTGTAGCTTTTTGCAGCTTGTTTTGGAATGTGTTTTTTGGTTAATCATTAATATTTATTTTGATTAAATAGAATAGGAAAAATTCTTGATGATATTCTGAATTTGTTCTAGTCCAAGAAATTGAATACTTGAGACTCATCAAGGTGAAATAATCCATATATCCCAACCAGTGTACCAGAAAATTGGTTAAATGACCTCCTTTGAAGGTAACTGTCTCTTTACATTTATACCTGAAACCATTTTTAATGATGGAGAGTAGAGTAGAAGTTTTAAAAACATAGATAGAAGCAAGCCATCTTAGATGAATAGCCAGGGAACCAGTGTTTGCTTAAGTAGAATAATGAAAATAATTAACAAAAGCAAAATTCTGTTAAATCAGAGATATATTTGAAATATATGTGTGTGTGTTAAAACTAAAAATGAGAGGGTCACAAAGTGGTAAAGACATATAATTTAAATAGTGTTTTCATCTGAAAAGAGACAGACATGTGATAGGGAAAAGCACATTATTAGAGAAGTGTTGTTTGTAATGAGCTGGTTTTGGGTTGAGTGGTTCACTAAAGTCCATTATGTTATTAAGTAAATACCTGTATAAAATAAAAACGGAAAGCTTTTGATTCTTAGCTCAGAAAACTTTGATGAAAAGACCATTGTTCTCACCCATATAAAAAAGGAAAAGGCTAGATGTACTGCAAATTAATGAGTTTTTGGAACAGAGCAGAGAACTGAATTCTCATGGCATCCAATTAACCCCAGATCTGGGACAGCCAGGCATGTGAGAGGAGAGAAGTGATAGGAGTACCTCCTTACATTGAGCAGGTGTGGCTGGATGTCAAGTAAGCCAGTAAGAATTCAGCTGAAATGCCACATATTATTATTAAAGGCCAGGTGTGGTTTATAGGAAAGTGTAAATCCATTGGAGATTACAGATTTGGGGAATGTTCACACCTCTTACTATGTATCTTTTTCTCTGTGAATCTGATCAGGCATTCACAGGGAAAATTGGAGAGGATTCTCAGAAACCACAGCAGGGGAGTAGCTTAAACTACTGAAATTTGGCTTGATGAATTTTATATTTCTTCTCTATTGAACAAGTCTTGGTGTCCAGGTAAAAGAGAAATGAATATTGTTCTCTCAGGGGACTAGGTAACCCCTGGATGCTGAGGGAAGAGAAAAAGAGAGAGAAAAATTCTTGTCCCTGGGCAGGGACATGGATAAGTGCCAAACCCCCCATTACAAATGGAGAAGGGGCAGGGGTAATTGCAAGGGCCCCAACTCATGAGGTCCTTGGGCACAGTGCCTGCATAAGATGAGGCTAAGTCAGAACATCAGAGAATAGTTCTCTGCACTGATCTCTACTTCCAGAATAATATGAATTGGATAGAATAACTGTGGAATACAATGAAGAGAGCTTCAAGAGACCTATTCCTTTTCAGGTGCAATGAAAAAGTAAACAAACAAAAGCAAAACAAAACAAAGAGGTGAACAGACTTTAAGAAAACAGCCTCTGGCATGCAAATTTATACCATAAAAAGGAGGTATCAGTGGAAAGATTTGTAACCTGCAATACACTTAAGTTGTCCCTAGTAACAACAGGCAAACCCAGTTTCCAGTTAAATTAACAGAGGACCCAAAACTGAAATCATAGCAGAGATAAAGAACTACTAATTACCATGCATAAAGATGATTTACCTTAGCCTCTACTGTTCTACATAAAATGCCTGTCTTTCTTTCATCAAAAGTTAGGAGACATGAGAAAAGTCCAGGAAAAACAAAACTCCAAAAAGGTAAAGTAACCATTGGAACTCACTCCTGTGACACATATGTTGAAAATATTTGACAGAAAATTTAAAATAACTATATTAAATATGTTAAGGGCCTAAACCAAAAAGGTAGACAATGTGCAAGATAAACTGGGTACAAATAAAAAGTAACACAGGTGAAAACTGTCTTTGTTGGGCTCATCAGTAGACCTCACATAGCCAATGAAATAATAAGTGACTCGGAAGACAGGTCAGCAAAAATTATCCAAATATAAATATAAGATAAAAATGAAAAATAAAAAGGTGAAGAATAGAGGTTCTAGACTTTTGGGAGAAGAGCTGTGGAATAATATCAGGTAGACTAACATATAAGGAACTGGAATCTCAAGGAGAAAAAAGACCAGAAGAAATATTTGAGGTAATAATAGCTGAGATTTTTCCAAAAATAGTAATAACAGACAAAAAAAGAAAAAAACAAAACAAAAACAAACACTGAAACATGTCATCTTCAATGTGATAAAAATGAAACCAAAGAGGCAGATAAAGAAAACAATCCTATTATATAAAGAGGTACAATGGTGAGAATTAGACTCCTTCTGAAACCATGCAATCTGTAGGACAATAGTGACTGCTTTAGAGTGACAAAAGAAAAAAAAATCCCTGTCAACTGTGAATGCTATACCCAGTGAAAATATCTAGTGAAAAAAAGACAAAAATTTTAAAATTTCAGATAAAAACTGTGAGAATTTCCTTTCAGTAGTATAATCTTAGGAAATATTGAAGAAAGTTCTTTAAACAGAGGGAAATTCTGCAAGACAGAAATAAGTGAAACTCTAAAAATGGAATAAATGTAAATAAAATTGATGTTTCCTAGTTTTCATTGCTCTGAAATATAACTGGGACTTGTTAAGTCCAGACATGATGAGGAAGACCGGTTTCTCCCTACTCCTGTTAAGCACAACTGTAAATCCTCCAACACAAGAGGCAACTGATGAAGGCCTGTGGAAGCTGGTAAGAAGAAACACTTGTTGGAGGACTCAGACCTGGAGCAACAACACAGGAATAGGGTGTTTTACACACCCCCATCCAACCAAAGCAGGAAACCCAGACCTAGCAATTCCCATCTCCAGTTTAGTAGCTGAAGGCAGCACGGATAGGCACATCTCTCCCCTAGGTCAAATATGTATCTTTCTGATGATAGTTGAGCCTGATAGTCACCTGCTGTTGACTATAGGAGGGATTGATCAGTAGATCTTGGCAACAGTAAGTGATGAGAGGAAGTGTTCTCCTTCTCCCTCCCCACCCCCCCCCCATGCCTGAGATTCCCCCAAGAGAGATACTGAGGTGACAGAGCAGAAGATATAACAACTTAGCCACAACAGGCTGCCAGGACTTGGGATACTGTTGGGTCTTTCTGTCCCAGGAACCTAAAACTCCCCTTACCTGCCTAGAGACATTATTGCACATGTGGATCATGAACAAGGGACACCAGTACAAAAAGTGTCCAACCAGGAAGCTTTTGCCCAACCAGGGAAGCCTCTTTATTACCTCAGGCTTGAGAGTCTTCTACTTGGCTGTGAGACACCCAGAATCCAGGGGGAACTGTTTTCTGTGCCTCAAGCAACAACATCAGAAGTGGGTGTGCCCAGCATCACTAGGGAAACAAAACACACACAAAAATACCATAAAGGCTTCGAAAATTAAACTGCCATTGGATCCACAGCTCACAAATATAGGCCAGACCTATGTGCTAAAGCTAATCAGGGTGAGCGTTTGCTAAAATAAAAGATTTAAATAAGACCTAGGGTCTCCTAACATAATACCCAAAATGTCTAGGGTGCATAAAAAAAATCAAATAAGAACCAAGAAAATAACAAAGCTGAATGAGATAAGTTTGATTCCAGCACTGAGATAAATCATATTATAGGATTTTCTGAACAGGATTTTTGGCAGCCATCAAACAAACAGAACCTTGAATAAAAATTACAATTCTCTTAAACAAATGAAAAACAGAAAATTTCCAAAAATAAATAGAAGTTACAAAAAAGAATCAAATGCAAATTTGATAAATTGGACTTCACTGTATTTAGTTGAGTGGTGTTCCCCCCAGAACATATGCTCACCTCCCTGAACTTGTAACTGTGATCTTATTTGGAAAAAAAAAATACACACATACATACATGTACATATTTGCAGATTTAATTAGGTTAAAGATATTGAATCAAGTGAAGATCATCCTAGGTTTGTATAGGTGGGTCTTACGTCCAATGTTAAGTGTCCTTAAAAGAGGCATACGGGGAGAAAGAAAGAAGACCGTATGAAGACAGAGGCCAAGATTGAGGTTATGAGCTACAAGCAAAGGCCAGCCCCTGGAACCACCAGAAGCTGGAAGATGTGAGAGAGTCTCTTGTACAGCCTTCACAGGGTGTACAGCTCTGTACATCTTGATTTTGAATCCTGGACCTGTAGAAATGTGGGAGAATACATTTCTGTTGTTTTAAGCCACCAAAGTTATGGTGATTTATCATAGCAGTCTTATGATATCAAAACATTTGTCAAAACAACAAAATTTTACTCTAGGAAAGACTATTTAGAGACTGTAAAGACAAGCTACGAGTGGGAGAAAATATTTTATACCATATATCTGACAAAGAATTAGTATCTAGAGGATAAAAGTGATGGTTAATTTTAGGTGTCAACTTGGCTGGGCTGAGGATGCCCCTATAGCTGGTGAGACAGTTTTCTGGGTGTGTCAGCGAGTGTGTTTCCAGAAGAGACGAATTTATGTTTAAATCTGTAGCCTGAGTAAAGGAGGTCAGCCTCACCAATGCAGGTGGGGACATCGACTAGTAGGTTGAGGGCATGAATAGAACAAAAAAGTGGGTGAAGGATGAATTTGCTCTCGTCTTTGAGTCAGGACATTTTCCTTCCCCAGGACATTGGTGTCCTTGGTTCTTAGATGACATACCATTGGCTCTTCTGGTTCTCTGGCATTCAGATTGGAACTGGAACCATAGCACCTGCTTCCCTGGGCCTCCAGTTTGCGGACAGTGGATCATGGGACTTCTCAGCCTCCATAACTGTGTGAACCAATGTCTCATAATAAATCTTTTTCTATAGATACCAATATATCCTGTTTGTTTCTCTCGAGAACTCAGACTGATACGATAAAAATGTCTTAAAACCTAACAGCAAAAAAAAAAAAAAAAAAAAAAAAGCAATGCAATGAGAAAATGGGCTAAAGATATAAACAGTAAAGAGGACATATAGATGGTGAATGAATACAAAAAGATGTTCAATATCACTTATTATCAGAAAAAATGTATATTATGACCACAATGAAATAATCACTACACATCCCTCAAAGTGGCTAAAATTAAAAAAAAAAAAAAAAAAAAAAAAAAAAAAAAAAAGGTGGCCACACTAAATGCTTGAAAGAATGTGGAAGAATTTGATCATGCAGACATTCCTGATGGGAGCTTAAAATTGTACAACCACTCTGGAAAAATTTTGGCAGTTTCTTACAAAATTAAACTTGCCATTGCATAGAAACAGGCAATTGCATTTGTGGGCATTTATCCCAGGAAATTGAAAACTTATGTTCACACAAAAACCTATATGCAAGTGTTCATAGCAGCTCTATTTGTAATAGTCCCAAACTGGAAAACAGTCCCGATGTCCTTCAACAGGTAAATGACAAAAGAACTGGCAAAACATGCAATTTAATAATACTTAGCACTAAAAGAGTGAAACATTGATACAAAGGAAACAGATGAATCTTCAGGAAATTTTGCTAAATGAGAAAATCCAATCCTAAATGGTTAAGCATTGTAAGGTTTTATTTGTAAAATACATTTGAGATGAAAAAAAAATTAGAAATAGAGATTAGTGGTTGCCAGGGTTTAGGGAAGTAGAACAGGAGAGAGGAAGGTGGGTTTGGTTATAAAAAGGCAACAGGGATTCATTGATGCGATTGTTCACTATTTAGGCTACAGTGGTGGGTACAGAAACCTACATGTTACAAATCTGTTTAGAAATAAATGCACACACATAAACACCATAGCTTAGTAGAAGTAAATCTGGTGAAATCTGAATAAGATTGGTGGGCTGTATCTATTCCAGTAAACTGTGATATATTACAGTTTTAAAAAATGTTTTCACTGGATGAAATTATAAAGTTTACATAGGATTTCCTTGTATTATTTTTTAAACTACATAAATACACACTTGTCTCAATAAAAGTTTTATTTAAAAAACAGTAAAATATTTGAAGATGATTCAGCAAAGAAAAATGGCTCTAAAAAGATAATTATCATTAGAAATCAAAGAAATGCAAATTATAACTGCTGGCATATCACTGTATACCTCCTTTAATGAATAGGAGTAAGAAGTCCAATAGGACCAACTATTAATTGAAGATGTGCAGTAGCAACACATATGTACATCTCACCCCCCTTCCCATATATTCATCTTTTAATGTAAAACCATCTCTATTACTTTGTTGAAGATGGTTCCCAAAACTTTATTCAGATGTCTTTAATGACTAACCTGTCTAACACTTAAGCCCTTGATGTTATATATCTTGACCTATATTTATTACCACATACTCTGAGCAGATTAATACCTGACTTCCTTAATGGAACAATAACTTCCTCAATGATAGGGTGTGTTACTTTCTGCCAAGGAAATGTTGGCGCACAAAATGCTGATTTCATCAGCAAATGAACCTGGAAAAATTCGAGACATAATCAGTTTGAACAACAGATTCTAGATTATAGTAAAGCAATAAATAGTAAATATTGTAAATTTTTCCTGTATATCCAAACCTGAAATTGTGATTTCACCAGTTTTCAATGCAAAGATGTGTTTTGCACATTTGAGGAAGTAATGACTTACATCACTCAAAGATGATGAAATTCCTAAGAAACAAATCCATAGGTCCAATATTCCTTTTTACTGTTTATTTTCTGCCTCTATCCCATCATTGTCATACAAGTAGCCTGAGTTATCTAAAAGATATGTCCAAATTTTCACATCTGAAAGTTTACATGAGGTTAAGCTTTTAAGAACTTACCAGGGTCAATTTGTAAGCAAGTGATTCTCTCAAGTGCTGATTTTGCAAGCAAAATACAAACATCATTTACTTCCCTAGTGTTTTGAAGTCATGCCATTAAAAATTCATCTGGGAACTCTAACATGAAAACATAAGAACAAGGGAGGCAATGAATTGCAATAAAAAAGTTGGCAGACTAATAAATAGGCATGGCAGGTCAGACTTCAGTTTGCATAAATAGCTCTGCCAGAGGTGGTTTAAGAGGGTAGATCCTTGTCCCTGCATTACTTGTGGTGATGCATCTCCCTTTGAATTCTGAACTCTTGTAGCAGAGACAAAGAACTTATGTTGTTATTTTTTTTGAAGGACACATAATCAAGATGTATACCGTGCATTTTCAAAGTAGATGAAGACAAACCATGAATCTTCCATTGTTTTATAGAAACTATACCTCAAAGTAGGTGTAGGAATGCTTCTATAAATTTGAGGTAGTTTGCATGAAGTTACCTTTTTTTTTTCTCCAGAAACCATGCATTCCATATTCAGAAATATTAGACCAATACAAGTAAATAATTCCAATTCCCATTCTGGACTTACTAAAAAAAACCCATCTTTTTTCTTATCCTAGTTATAATTACATGTTTTAGATCTTCTCTGAGACGAATCTTGGATACAACCTCTTCTCTTTTGGCCCACCACACCTATGTAGAAGTAAGTTCTTTGCATCTGATATTGCTCTAAAATGTATCCTGTTTATTTCATTTTACTTTTAATTTCCAGTCTTTTTGTGATTGTGTTACCCTTGTTAGTTCTTTCATGAAATATTACAGCATCTCCCTATGCAAGATACTACCTTCACTCTGTGCTAACTTGTATGCTTATTTAAGTGTTATATTTTGATAACAGACATGGTAAAATGTCTCTACAACTTAATATGCTCCAGTGCCTTTTCTGAATAATATCCCAAACCTTAACATTATGCACAGCTGGTTCTTAAAATCAAGTCCATTCATACAATATTGCACTATGCATCCAAAGTCCAGTCTCCCTCAATTATTGCTTTCCTCCTTTTTCTTCCTTACCCTGTGGACTTCTGAAGAAGCAATCCTTACTCAGCTTTTTGACACAGTTCAAAGTACTACCTTAATCAGTGTGCTTCTTTAAATAATTTCTAACAGGAATTTTCAAAAGAATTATTGCTTTTGTCCTGTAACTGTGATAAAGTGCTACTACTGAGAGTATGTGTTTTCATTTGTTTTACATTTTAAAGAAAATAAACCCGGAGCAGCTGGTGCCAGTCTCTCTCTTCAGAGGCATATAGAAATTCAACATCTCAGGGACCAGTCTTCCTCTTCAGTCCCACATTCAGAGAATAAGGAGAGTAGATACGCCTTTTGCAGGATTACAGTGGTCAGTTAATTCTCCATGTGCCTTTCAGAGAGATGTTTCAGGATAGATGCCTATCCTCCCGGAGGCCAAAGGTAGGAGTCTAAAGACTGAAGAGTAGCTGGGAAACAGAAGGGCCATCGTTTTATTCCTTAATTGGACTTTGCTCAGGCAGGAGACCTGTTGATGCATACTCATGCTTTCAGAACAGGGAGCCGAGTATCTGAAGAGAGATACCTAGCGGGGATCAGCAGGTCTGAAAGGAGGCTAGTGGGATGGTGCTTGCTCAGAAGTGAGCACTTTGTTTTTAGAATTCTGAATTTCCTCCCCTTACTGCCAAATCCACACCAAGTACAAAAATTGCATCAGATAGAGTACAGGAAACACTTCCAAGGAGAGAAATGCTACTCACATTCAAGTATGATAACGGTCTGCTTCTTTCGCCTTTTCCTTATTTTGCCCAGGAATGGAACAGGTAACCTTGTTCCTGCTCTAGCTTGTATTATGGGGAACTTACAAGAAGAATTTTCAATGTGTATAAAATTAAAGCTTTGAAATAGAAACAGAACATAGTTTTAGGAACCCCAGTGGGGCCGTTATTTAGGAATGGCTGAAAACCTAATACTGAGAAACTAATAACTCAGTAGATGGAAGTGGGTCTGGGTGGGATACAATAAGGGATTTTTTTTTTTTTTTTTTTTTTTTTTTTTTTGCTTTTTGAAAAGTAAAACCATTTCCTGTTTCTAATGCTGAGTTAATTACCTGTAAACTAGTTACATATTAGTTTACCCAACAGATATTTACTGATCAGTCACTATGTACCCAAAATACAGCACCGGGAACAAAGCATGGGCAAGACTATCTTTCTGAGCTTGCAGGCTGACAGACATTACCTCAACTGACTTACTTCAACAGAATTAAGTCCTCCTTTTTTTTTTTTTTTTTTATATATATTTCAAACCTTTATGCAGCTAGACAAATGGTATTTCTTTTTTTTTTTAATTTTTTTTAACGTTTATTAACTTTTTGAGAGACAGAGAGAGACAGAGCATGAACGGGGAAGGGTAGAGAGAGAGGGACACACAGAATCTGAAGCAGGCTCCAGGCTCCGAGCCGTCAGCACAGAGCCTGACGCGGGGCTCGAACCCACGAACTGCGAGATCATGACCTGAGCCGAAGTCGGGCGCTCAACTGACAGAGCCACCCAGGCACCCCGACAAATGGTATTTCTTACAAGGTTCAATCAGTTGCAGTTCCTCATTATTATAAAGATGTTCTCAATCCATCGTGGGACAAATATGTAATATCTAATTCTACAACTGAATGTTAGAATGAAACTGGACTCAGAGTAAATTCTGGTATCATTGAACTGTGTGACCTTGATGTAAATTCCTGCCTCCTAAATGAAAATAATAGTAGCTCCCAAGGATCTTGTTGTGTAATAAGTATGTATACATACAAAATAATGATATATTAAATATATAGAATATAAAACACCTGATGCACAGTACATGTTCATTGATAACTAATTCATTTCCATATATATTTTCATTTATCTCCTGTGCCCAGACCACCAAATATTTTAAAAATGAAAATTTGGCATATGCTAATATAAAACTATTTTCTCCAGAGTGTTCCTATATCTCACTTTTACTAATTTACCTCCTTTCCATAGTCCTCTTTATTCCTACCCTTCAGCATTTTACACCTGACTTATCTTATTCTGGGTTTAAGTTTTCCAGTCAGTACTCCTAGGTATTCAGACAACGCTTCAAATTTTTCTCCTCTGATATGTGAGCCTTTTTTGTTTTCTATATATGATTCTTAATTTGTCGTACACACTTCTCATTTCAATATCCAGGCTTAGAAGTAATTTAGACAATCAAGCTGGGTCTGTATTTGTTCCTTCTTTTGTTCTGTATATTAGTTACGTATCTGTTGCCATTAACAACCACAACACTCATCATCTACTTGGAGTCACATTCCTTTTTAAAGTCTGATCAAGGTCTGTGTGTTTCTTTTTAGATTTTGGAAGTCTGTTATTCTAAAGCCTACATATTTGTCTGAATTATACCTAGTTAAAAATATTATCAACTGCAGTTACTTTTTGCAAAGTTTGAACATTGCTAAGTTGTTCTTTCTAGTCACTAAGAGTTAAGCCCCTGTGTCCATCTAATACTTCCAAGGAATTGTCACTGATAGCAGGGCAAAGAATCCTTCATTAGATTTTCTGGTTTGAGTTGAGGGAGACTTCTGGTTCAAAGGATTGTTCAGACTTCCCCATCTTGCCTCTGTGCTCCTTCAGAGCAGCTAGTTCTGTCTGTCATGCTTTATGTATTGGCCAGGGTTCTCCAGAGAAACAGGAAGTATATATAACAGATGGGAGGGGTGGAGAGAGAGACATCCACGCACATTGCTTGGCCATGGTGTTATAATATTTAGGTACTTTGTGTACATTATGATATTTATTCCTAATGATAGCTATGCAAGTATCATTATCTTTCCCATTTCATACAATAGAAAACTGCTTTTCAAAGAGTTAGGGAACTTGTAAATATTTTGTTGAGTTAGTAGATTCAGAAATTACATCCCAGTTCTAGTTTAGTCTAATTTCTAGGTCCTTGTAATGCCCACTATAAACATATATAGGAAACCTAAAGGAAAATATCTTTGTTTACCTAAAATGAATTAATATTTAAGTATGAAAATTCAAATACTAATAACAGACTAGTGCGAAAGTATCTATCTGGTGGTTCTTGTACTATTAATATAAGACTATGTCTGATAGAGGCTGATATGACAAAGCACTTCCAGGAGTATTCTTATCATCTACCTTTCACCTTTCCTGTGTAATGTATTACTCTTAAAGTTCTGCTTTCTGAGGCTACAGATATCATCTCCATCAATATTATTCATAAATTAATTCTGTACCCATATAAGCTATGATTTTCAATAAATATTTATTTATTTATTTATTTATTTATTTATATAAGCTATTTTCAATAATGGTGTTAAAAATATGAGCTTTATTGGTAAGATCTGGTTATATTTTTAAGTCATAAACAGAAGTGTGTTTGGGAAGGGGCCTTTAGCCCTTTGTAAGCCATTATATAGGCATTGGCATTTTCTACTAATACATAAGGATAGCTCAAAGCAAAAGGTTTGGCATTATTAATAAAGAAACATGTCATTAGTGTTGACTCTTATTAGGCAATCTACCACAGATTAAAACTTGGTTGTATGCAATTTAAATTAGAAATAATTAAGTTTTGAAATTTTATGATATAACAGAGTAAGGAATTGGATAGTAGTCCAAGGAACTTGATTTTGTTTGGGTCTCTGGTCTATTATCAACTCTTAGTTGGAATTTGGACAGATCTCTTCTCTCTGCAAATGAGTTTACTATCAAGTAGAGAGCCCAGGTGATATTAGTCTCTTTCAGTAAAAGATATTGCATTATTTGGCTAAAACAGTATTTCCTAAACTTTCTCCACATTTTGTAATTTTTAATTTTATTCCATCGTTGCCTTAAAGGTACCCATAGTATCAATTAAAACAGAAGGAGAAAAACAACAACAACAAACAACAAAAACAACAAAATAACCCTTTCCTCACTATCTCCTTCAGGTACTTGAAAAGGAGTATTGTCATCTCCTGAAACTCACAAATCACTAGATATTTGTCAGAAACAAGGGAAAGAAAATGTAAAAAATTATTATCACATTTAAAAACCAAACTAATTTTGGGGTGCCTGGGTGGCTCGGTCGGTTAAGCGTCCGACTTCGGCTCAGGTCATGATCTCACGGTCCGTGAGTTCGAGCCCCGCGTCGGGCTCTGTGCTGACCACTCAGAGCCTGGAGCCTGTTTCAGATTCTGTGTCTCCCTCTCTCTCTGCCCCTCCCCTGTTCATGCTCTGTCTTTCTCTGTCTCAAAAATAAATAAACGTTTAAAAAAATTAAAAATAAAATAAAAACCAAACTAATTTTAAGAAACATTTTTGCATATTATAAATCAATAAAAATTACATAATTATATATACATATATATTAGAAAAACAAGATATAATCTTGTTCTTTAAAAAAAAAGCCCTACAGTAATATTAAGCAGATGAATAGTGAATTTCTTTACATATATTCTTTTTAAATAATGACTTCTAAATTTGCTAAAATTTGATTTTCTTAAAGACCATCACAGAAAATGCTGTTATTATTTTCCCTGAATGAGTCAATTATTCTGAAAAATATTCATGTATTAACAAAATTGCACATCACATCCTTCAATTTCATTTTTCCTACAGCACAGCTGGAGCATTAGAGTGTTCTTAAATAAAAACTTTCTTTACATTCTCCTCAGTAGTTTAAGTTCTTCAAAGTAATTTAAGAACTGTGGTAAAAACTTTGTTCATTTTAGCCTTTTAGATGGGACTGAGTCTGCTAGCCAGCAGATTATTCATGGGGTTTCTACATTTCTAGAAATTTTTAGTTAAGATGTGTTTCAGCTCAGGTTTTTAGAAACATAAACAATATGCATTATGATACTATTTTTCTTTCTTAATATTGCTCAAAGTCACCTTTTCCTTTCTTTTCAATACACTAAAATTAAGAATTCATATATGTTAGTTCTAGGTAAGACCCTAAAAGTATCTTGTTCATTGTTGTTGTTGTTGTTTTTTTTTTGAATTTTTTTAATATAAGTTGGGAAAATGCACATCTCACAGGAGAGTAATCACTTTACAGGTTATAGTGTGATTTTGCTTTTTAGCCATGACTCTGATTCCAGTGAAGATACTCCAGTATTTCTTGGGAATCTGATCCTCATCTTAGAAAGCTTTTACATTCATTCGTGTTACCTGACCTACCTACCTGACCATAACATAGACTCAGACAATTTAGAATACTTTCAAGAAAGGTAGTGCCAACAAGATATTTTCTATGAAACCTTAGTTCTCTTGTGAATTAAACTCACAGGAATCCCCCTTTCACCCTATTCTGGCCAATTGAAACTTCTTTGGACCTATAATATAGAAGTTTGACTTCTATCTTCTGTTGAAAGAAATGCCTTTATGCTCACAAAGTTAGAATTCTCTCTCAGACTCCCACTGGATGCTAAGAGCAGTTCCTATTTGAATTCCTCACAAATGCAGTGGGCATAAGAGGATATGTTCATAAATACTTTATTGTTTTTAGCTGTACCTTAAATAATAAATAAGTTTGGTTTGCTGAATTTTGGTTTCTAAGCCCGAGTTCTATTTTTTCCCATTATAAAACAGCTTTAAAATGATAATTTTTTCCCTCCTAGTATCCATTGTGAATTATGAGTTAAGAGTATCCATTTTGAATTGATAAAATGAGAACAAACCTATTTAAATCAATTCTGAATTTTAGGCCAATGACAGGTGTTCTAGAAATGGACCATGGCAGATTTTCCAATACTGGTCCCTATATTCAGTCATAGGGATTATCTACACGTTTACATAACTTATGAGGAAATCCATTTCTATGCATATAATTAATTGTATTAGATAATAGTAGGCACTGAGTTTGGAAGCTCAACAGATTCTGTTCTAGTTTCAGACCTTGAACTTTTTAGGCTACGGGACAATTAATATTTGTATGTTCTATGTGCTCATCTATAAAATGATGCTAAGGAATTGATTTTACTTGTCATATAGGGACTTTGGAAGTAAAGCTGTATACTTTACTTACAGCTCAGTAGGTTAAGCTTCTGACTTTGGCTCAGGTCATGATATCATGGTTCATGAGTTTGAGCCCTGCGTCGGGCTCTGTGCTGACAGCTCAGAGCATAGAGCCTGCTTCAGATTCTGTGTCTCCCTCTCTCTCTCTGCCCCTCCTCCACTAGTACTCTGTGTGTGTGTGTGTCTCTCCTCTCTGTCTCTCTCAAAATTAAATAAACCTTAATTAAAAAAAAATACATAATATGTATGTATTACATGTATTGTTTATGTATGCATAATAACGCATGCAGGTACATAAACACACATATGCATAAGCAAACAAATACAAGAATGCTAGAATCTTTGGAAATTATAAAGATCTCTTTGAATTTGAAGTGGTAAGAAAATTTGATAAAATTATTTGAGCAACATTATTATTAAAAAAAGTAGAGTGATTTCAAAGTAAGAATGTACCTTATAGATATCATTCAGAAAGATAAAAAGGAAAGTCTGGATTGAATATTCTAGATAAGGAGTTATATTAGAAGCTACCTTTAAGGGAGAATAAATTCATTATTTGATCAATGTGAAAAAATGTTAGAAGATATAAAGAAATGTCAATCTCATTTATTCAGTTAATAAATATAATTTGGTCAATTATTCAGACTGGAAATAAGATTGACTTTATGGCTTCTACAAAGAATGGTTCAAAGCAGAGTTTAGGGAGGATTTGTTTCCCTGAGAAATATATTTTGTTGTGGTGGTGGAATTTTTCAAGTTTCTTACAATTATTTGGGCATATGTTGTTTAAACTATAAAATCCTTAATTATAATTTATTTGTCAAATGTATTGTTGAGAAAAACATATTTTTAAATTGCATGAAAAAACACCTTTTGTACTTTTATACATTGTATCAGAAACTCAAGAATTGCAAGGACTCATGGTGTTTATTGATGAAAAGGTAGATTTTTCTCTGGAAGTTGCAGCTCTATGCCTTAATTCTCCTAGCTTAAGGATGCCTTTGTTTTAACAGACTCACGTTAACTATTAAAAATATAGCTTCAGTATTTTTCAATTCATGAGGATTATTTTCTCTCATGTGTAAAAGGAAATAAGTGTTACCAAATACAACTTCAAATTTAATCAAACATGGGATCTTTGTGGTAACAAAAATAAGATTAAAAAGCCTTTATGTTGCTCTCTTCTAGCTTCTACCTGAAGAGTATTTGGGGATTTTAAGACATCTCAATCCTTCCCACATTACTATGGTGTAATTAATTAGATTTTAAATCTCTGCTGTTTGGGCCAGAAGTCACACAAGATCCTTTAAAATTGTTAATAATTTAGACTTTCTAATTTCCAAAGATGACTAATGCAGCCTAAGTATTGTTTAAGTATATGTTTCCATACAAGTTCGTAAATCTCTCATGCTTAAGCTCTCACCCACCCTGATGCTACCCCATATCTCCCCTCCCAGGAAATGTTCCACCATCCACCAAACAAGGCAGTAAAGACTGATTCAAGAGGACTCTGCTTCAGCACTATTTATAGCTTCAGTTCTGCCATGCACATGTTTATTTCTCACAAGTTATTACATACTAATATTACTCTTGTTTGATTTACATATATAGTGAAATGATTATCAAAATAAGTATAATTAACATCCATCATCTCATGAGATATAATAAAAAAATTTCCTTATGTTGAGAATTCTTAGAGTTTACTCTCAACAGCTTTTCAGTATATCATATAGTAGTGTTAACTGTAGTCATCATATTTTACATTATTTATATGATAACTGAGAGTTTGTACATTTTAACCACCTTTCTCTAATTCCTGCTCTCCCCACCCAGTACCTCTAGTAACCACAAATCCATTCTCTTTCTGAGTTTAGTTGGGTCTTGTCTGTTTTTAGATTCCACGTTTTAGTGAGATTATACAGTATTATTTGTCTTTGTCTGACTTATTTCACTTATGATAATGCCTTCAAGGTCCATCCATATTGTTGCAAATGGTAGAATTTCCTTCCTTTTATATGGCTGAGTAATGTTCCAATTGCATATATATTCTATAATTTCTTTGTCCATTTATCCATCCATTGGCACTTAGGTTGTTTCTATGTCTTGCCTCTCATAAATAATGCTTCTGTAAACTTGGGAGTAGAGATACCTTTTTGAGTTTGTGTTTTCATTTCCTTTGGATATACATGCATACTTCCATTTTATAACATCTTATTTTGTTGCACTCTATAGATAATGTGTCTTTTACAAATTAAAGTTTTGTAGCAATTCTGGGTTGAGCAAGTTTAATAGTACCATTGAGCAAACAGCATTTGGTCACTCCAGGTCTCTGTGTCACCTTTTGGTAATTCATGTAATATTTCAACCTTTTTCATTGTCATTATATTTGTTACGGTGATATTTGATCAGTGATAACAACTCTCTGAAAGCTCAGATGATGGTTACCATTTTTTAGCAATAAAGCATTTTTAAATTAGGATGTGTACTGTTTTTTAGATATAATGCTATCTATGCTATACTGAATAGACTACAGAATAGTGTAAACATAACTTATATGCACTGGAAACCAAAAAATTCATTTGACTTGCTTTATTGCAATATTTGCTTTATATTAATGGTCTGGAGCCAAACCTGCAATATCTCCGAGGCATGCGTACATTTTCAGAAGTGGAATTTCTGGACGATAGGGATGGTCTATTTTTAATTTTTTGAGGAAACTCCATACTGTTTTTTCTGTTGTAGCTGACCACTTTACAATGCCATCAGCAGTGCACAGGGTTCTCTTTTTCCACATTTGTTGTCTCTTCTTTTTGTAAATGTCAGTCTTAATTACCTCTAACGTATAATGCTTCCTCAGATATGCTTCAAGTATTTCCAGAAATTAGAAAAGAGTAAAAGATAAAGTTGTGCTACTGCAATAGTGAGAGTTTTTCTACTCCAGTTATGTCCAGGAAATGTGTTCAGCATGCCATTAGGACTGTTCTTCCAGTAGACACAAACCACTGAAGGAAGGAATAGGAAGAGGAAGGGAGAGAGGAAGTAGAAGAGACAGAGCAGACACACACAGGCATGTCAGTGATAAGAATTTTTGAGCCTGTCCAATTCCTCTTGAGTTGGGGAAATATTTTATAAACCCTGTGCAATGAGCATCTCAAATCTCTTCCCATCATCTCCCAGATTATTATTTTTTGCCTACCATCAGTAAGGTGGCCTTGGAGTTATGAATATTTATCAAATATTTTCAAAATGTCTAAAAAGATATGGGAAATATTATTAGAAAATTAATGAACTATAACTGTACATAATATTTACTTTAAGTTTTTACAAAGAATGGGAAACAATGAAATGTACCCATTGTTCCCAGTCAAGTTGAAAAATTCTACTCTAATAGAAAGGTATTACATCAGGCAGAGGGTTGAAGTTACCTCAGAAAATAAATCATTTTTGAGCATAGTAATGAAAACTGTAAAGCACAGGACTTTTGGAAATTCATTAATTCAGATTTCATGACAACAGGACTAAAATATACCCTTGCAGTATTTACGTATGACAGGATTGCTATGTGGATTTTGGGCATAAACAGCTTTGATGGACTATGTTGAGGATCATAAATTGGGAGTTAAACTCCTGAAAGAGAACAAATGACTTCCATTTGCAGAATTATAGACTTATAAAATGCTGTACTACTGAAATAGCACCCAGTCCATGTTACAAATTTTATAAGTAAATAAAATGAACAAAGCCCAGAGAGGGGAACTAACTCACACGTAATACAACATGCAGTGAATTTCTTTAATGGTACATATTTACTTGTGTCATTTTGAATTTTAGAAACCTGACTTACACATATATTAGTTGTGTCATTGAGGCACTTGTCAAATCACAGAAGACTTTCTGGATTGGATTACTTGAGATTTTCTTAGTAAGAATCATTGCTAATTTAAAAATTAACTATGAAAACAATAGCTTTAAGCACATAGTATGTGAGATATATATGTGTATTTCATATATGTGTATATTTCATATATATATATGATCATATTTAGAACTCTAAAATATAGGATTATTGGACAGAGAAGGATTCATTCATCTCCGGTGTAAAAGAGGGGTGCTTGTAGGATCTCTCTCTGGCATGATGGTAGGCAGAAATGATAAGTAATCATAATTCGGTACTTTGTATGAGATGGCTTTGGTTAGAAAAGTACAGCTGGTGTTTAGTAACAGTTTTCAGAAGACACTTAAAAAGAGTTTTAAAAATGGATATATATCACACTAAGTTCACAAGTATTACATGCTTTACTTGTTTCTCTAATATGAAAATTTACTTTGTTTTTTTGAGAAAAAATACACAATAATTAGTTGAGACTTGTTTTGAGAAAGGTAGTAAGCATTGACAAATTGTCATTTTAATCTTCTTTTCCTACTACAGAAGGTAAAAAATAAGTATGTGGTGAGTTTAGTTAAGAGAGACCAAGCCTGGGGCACATGGGTGGCTCAGTCAGTTAAGCATCCAACTCTTGATTTCGGCTTACATCGAGATCTCACACTTAATGGGATCCAACCCTGTGCTTGGGATTCTCTGTCCCTCTCTCTCTGCCCCCTCCCTCTCTGTCTCTCCCTAAATAAAGTGTGTGTGTGTATATCTATCTATCTATCTATCTATCTATCTATCTATCTTATATAAAGAGAGGCTAAGTTTATATAAGGGAATTGATACAAGCATCTCTTAGGGAGAAAAAGTGCCATTTAACCATTTTTAGCTTCAGCTTTCTCATTTGTAAACATGAAGATAAGAAAATCTATGTTTTAGGATAGTTTACTATATCAAAGGATTTATTGGTTTTAATGATATAGAAAATTATTAGAGCACAATAAATGCTTAAATAATAGTGCTATTAATTCTTAATGACATATCCATTAATTAATTGATGTTTTCATTTTACAGCACGCTAAATTATTTTAAATATTTTTTAGGGTAATAAGCCTGTATCATCTAATATATATTACATAATTAAATTTACATACTCATTTAAAATATCTTATCTTCCCATACTTACTTCTTCTAATTTATCCCTGATTAGGCAGTATAATGTGTTGGTTAGAAGTGTAAGTTCTAATATTAGACTGCTGTGGTAAATTCTGCTCTATCACTAACTACAATTTTAGAACTTAACCTCTCAATGCTGGGAGTTCATCATCTGTAAAATGGTTAAAATAATAGCACTTACCTCACATACTTTGATGTACTGTTTTGACAGGCAATATATTAATGTATTTAGAATAAGGTATGTTTTTCAGTATATATTCAATATATCTGGCTTATTTACTACATTTCTTTATAATGATGATTTTCATCAGCAGGAAAAAAGAGAGAGAAAAGCCTTTAATGTCAGAAAAGATTTTCATCAGCAGGAAAAAAGAGAAAGAAAAGCCTTTAATGTCAGAAAAGAGAGTGTCGAATTTGAGGAAGAACTTGGGTTAAAGATCAATTGTACATGCAAAAAGAAAGTTGACAAAATAGCAATGCACTGAGCAAATGTCACGGATCCTCAGCTCTAGAACTGGTTCTTGTTTGTGTATTTCAGGGACATACTGGGATTGATGTAGAGATTGTTTATACATAAATTTAAACTAAAAGCTTCCTTGTGATTATAATAGTTTGGGAATATAGAAAGGATATTAACTATTCTTATTAATAAGCCATGTTCAGTATTTGTCTCCTTTTTTTCTTATGTTTACTTATTTATATCCTATTTTCTTCAAAAAAACACATTCAAGGCGACTTGCAAGGATCTGTAAACTATATTACAATAAATTGAGAGCAGATTAGAAAAGCGGAAGAAAGTCAATGTCTTAAGTCAATTATATCCATGAGGGAAGATAATGTGAAAAACATATCATATCATAGTGTCCTTTCTAATTCCTAGAGGTGTAGTACACTTTGGACTTTAAATGAAACAAATTCTAGTCAAAAAATAAAACTGAATCTTTGAAGATTAAAATATCTTTAAAAGGAAATCATGCCCATATCTCAGAAGCACAAAATACTCTTGACCTGAAGACTGTATTTTTGTAAGGTGAGATTTTTCAGCAGTTTATATTTGTATTGCCCTTGTAAGTGGGCTATTCTTTAAATAGGCTTTTGGATTGTTTTCTGAAAATAAACATTCAATTGCTTTTTTCATCTTTTTTTTTAAAATTTGAATTCCAATTAGTTAACATACAGTGTAATATTACTTTCAGGTACACAATATACTGATTCAACACTTCCATGTAACACCTGGTGCTCATCACAAGTGCCCTCCTTAATCCCCATCACCTATTTAACCCCCCCCCCCCAACCTCCCTTCTGGTAACCATCAGTTTGTTCTCTTTAGTTAAGAGTCTTGTTTTGTTTCTTAAGTTCCACATGTGAGTGAAATTGTATGGTAATTGTTTTTCTGACTTATTTTGCTTCGCATAGTACTTTCTAGCTCCATCTATGGCATTGTAAATGGCAAAATTTCATACTTTTTGATGGTAGAGTAATATATATATATACATATATATATGTATATATGCATATACATATGTACATACATATACATACACATACATACACACACACACACACACATATATATATATACACACACACACATACACATACACATATCACCTCTTCTTTATCCATTCATTAGTTGTTGGACGCTTGGACTCCTTCCATAATTTGGCTATTGGAGATAATGCTGGCTGGCTCAGTTGGTACACCATGCAACTCTTGATCTCAGGATTGTGTGTTTAAGCCCTACAGTGGGGGTAGATATTACTTAAAAACAAAATCTTTAAAAAAATTTTAAGAAAAAGGTAGTTCCCTTTTTAACTTTTTGAAGAACCTCCATAACTATTTTCCAGAGTAGCTGTACCAGTTTGTATTCCCACCAACGGTGCAAGAGAGTTCCCCTTTCTCCATATCCTTGCCAACCACCTGTTATTTCTTCTGTTTTCTATTTGAGTCATTCTGACAGGTATTAGGTACTATATCATTGTAGTTTTGATTTGCATTTCCCTGATGATGAGTGCTGTGGAGCATCTTTTCATGTGTTTGTTGGCCATCTGTATGTATTCTTTGGAAAAATGTCTATTCATGTTTCCTGCCCATTTTTTAATTGGATTATTTGCTTTCTGGCTGTTGAGCTTTATAAAGTTCTTTATGTGTTTTGGACACTAACTCTTTATCAGTTATGTCATTTGCAAATATCTTCTATTCTGTAGGTTGCCTTTTAGTTTTGTTGATGGTGTCCTTTGCTATGCCGAAGTTTTTTATTTTGAAGTCCCAATAGTTTATGTTTGCTTTTGTTTCCTTTGCATCAGGAGACATATCTAGAAAGATGTTGCTATGGCTGATGTCAAAGAGGTTACTGTCTGTGTTCTCTTCTAGGATTTTTATGGTTTCAAGTCTCAGATTTAGGTCTTAAATCTATTTTGAATTTATTTTTGTGTATGGTGTAAGAGAGTGGTACAGTTTCATTCTTTTGCATGTTGCTGTCCAGTTTTCCCAACACCATTAGTTGAAGAGACTGTCTTTTTCCCATTGGATATTCTTTCATGCTTTGTTGAAGATTAATTGATAGTTATGGGTTCATTTCTGGGTTTGCTTGTCTGTTCCAGTGATCTGTGTGTCTATTTTTATGCCAGTAGGATACGGTTTTGATCACTACAGCTTTGTAATATAACTTGAAGTTGAGAATTGTGATGCCTTCAGTTTTTCTTTTCTTTTTCAAGGTTGCTTTGGCTATTTCGGGTCTTTTATGGTTCCATACAAGTTTTAGGGTTTTTGTTTTTGTTTTGTTTTTTGTTTTGTTTTTGTTTTTAAGTAATCCCTATTCCCAACATGGGGCTTGAACCTAAGACCCTGAGATCAAGAGTTGCATGCTTTACTGACTGAGCCAGCCAGGTGTCCCAAATCCGTATGATTCAGTAAAATTTTTACATTTTAGTAGTATTTATCTTTGATTTTCTAATATTCATGATTTTATTATTTATAAAGATAATTTTGTTTCCACTTTATCATGATTGTGATTATAGCACTTGTATTTTCTAATTGCATTTGCTCATCCTTCTAGAACAGTGTTAATATTAATGGAAAGACGGACATTTTGCCTTCCTTTTTATTATATCAGTGATGTTTTTTGTTTTTCAAATTTTAAAGATGATTTTAGATGTGGATTTATGTGCAGTTATTCATGCAAAATATAACATCCATGTATTCTATCTAACTTATTAATATCCTATGCCATTTTCTGCAGTTGTACTTATCCAGGTCCAGATGAATCTGGATTTCTGAAATGTCCTGTATGTCCTTATCATTAGTGAATGGCTTCACTGTGATTTTTATTGTGTATGGGTAGAAGTTTAATATTTATGTGAACCAAAATTGATAATGAATGTTTTTAAGTTTTAGTCATACATCAAATGAATGTTACCAATAGTTCATTGATGTTAATTGTTAAGGCAGTAAATTTAATATATGTATAATCTCCTGGATTTCAGTATATTTCTGATTGCAACATCTTATGTGGATTACCATTCTAGAATCTCCATAAATGAGTTTGCTGTTCTCTGGCTGAATAATGCAGTCATCTCACGTGGGACTAAAAAAATCTAATTAAAGGTGCTTGATTCCAAAGGAAGAATCTAAAATCTATGTGAGCCTTAGACAGTGACAAGTATTTCCCCAGAGCTCAGTGATTGCCTGGACTCTTTGTTTCTGCGGAAGGAGACACCTAAGTGATTAGTCATACTATCCCAGTTCCATCATTGACCAGGTAGGAAGTCTTGAAGTGGACTATACTAAAATATACGAAAATAGTATTAATCTAGGCTACTTTAATTTAGATGTTAGAGAAAATTCTGACAAAATACTGATAAATGTGTTTTACAACCCCCCAAAAAACATTATTTTTCACATATGATTAGAGGTGGTGATGTAAGCAAGGTAGCAGAGTAGGAACCCCTAACCTTTGTTCCTCCATAGAATCACTGATCTAACAATGATTTTGGTAGCAAAATGCCTTGAAAGGAAATGAAGAATGCAGAATAAAAAGTCAGAATACTCCAGAGGAGCACAAACTGAGAGTAGTCATATTTATATGGATAAGAGGAGAAATTTGACATTACTCAGGTGAGTTCCTCCTTCATACCACCTTAACTCAGCACTAAAATGATTGCTCAGCCCATCATTTCTCCCACTGGGGGAAAAGTGAGATTGGACTGTGCATCTGGTCACTCAAGGCACACACCATTGGGCTTGTTTCTGTCTCACTTCATTCCAAACACTGAACAATCCCCTGGAACAGCAAAGAGCAAAGGAAAGAGGAGGACATCTCCTGCAGCAAGTGCTACTCTGTGAGATTTGGAAAACACACATAACTGAGACTTTTTTCTCCATGAGAGAGAATGAAGTGAAGGAAGCCTTATCTCCAGAATTTCAAAGCACCCTCCATGAAACTAAGTTTCTATCTTACCTCATACTGAGTAGGGAGCAACCTGTGGAACCTGGGTCCTTGGAACAACTAGCAGTAAATTCAAGGGGAGAGCATCTTCTTATGGCTGGTGCTGATTTCCAAGATTGTGAAGAGACACAGGACAAAAATCTACATCTTCAAATGCATAGGCAATAAAGCAAACATACAAGGAATATGCAGAATCTAGAAAACATGACACAATCAAAGGAAGAAAATAAATATCTACTAACCAACTTGAGTAAATTGGAGATCTGTGAATACCTGACAAGAATTCAGAGTAATCATCTTAAAGAACCTCAGTGAGTTATGAGAACACAGACAACTAAACAAAATGAGAGAAACAGTAAATACAATGAAAATATTAACCAAGAGAAACAATGAAAAACAACCAAATAGCAATATTGGAACTGAAGAATACCATAACTGAACTGAAAAATGCTCCAATTTTGTCCAGGAAATGTGTTCAACATGTCATTAATATTGATTTTTCTAGCAGACAGAAACCATTGAAAAAAGGAGAAGGTTAGGAGGAGGAGGAATCAGAAGAGGAGAAGGGGATAGAAAACAGTCTCATTTAAAATAGCATAAAAGAGGGGCACCTGGGTGGCGCAGTCGGTTAAGCGTCCGACTTCAGCCAGGTCACGATCTCGCGGTCCGTGAGTTCGAGCCCCGCGTCAGGCTCTGGGCTGATGGCTCGGAGCCTGGAGCCTGTTTCCGATTCTGTGTCTCCCTCTCTCTCTGCCCCTCCCCCGTTCATGCTCTGTCTCTCTCTGTCCCCAAAAAAATAAATAAAAAACGTTGAAAAAAAAAATAAAAAAAAAAATAAAATAGCATAAAAGAACAATTAAAGAGACTCATAAATATGGAGAACAAGCTGAGGGTTGCTGGAGGGGTTTTGGGAGGGGGGGATGGTCTAAATGGGTAAGGGGAATTAAGGAATCTACTCCTGAAATCATTGTTTCACTATGTGCTAACTATTTTAGATGTAAATTTTAAAAAATAAAAAATAAAATAAAAACAATTACACATGAATAAATTTAATCAAGGTGGTGAAAGATTTGTATAATTAAATCTATAAAGCACTGATGAAAGAACACAAAGACAAAAATTAATGGAAAGACATCCCATATTCATGGATTGGAAGAGTTAATATTAAAATATCCATATTACCTAAAAGAGTCTACAGATTTAGTATAATCCCTATCATTATCCAATTTGATTTTTCACAGAAATAGAAACAAAATCTTAAAATTTATTTAAAACTACAAAAGACCCCAAACAGCCAAAGCACTTTTAAGCAAGAAGAGCAAAGTGAGAGGTATCATACTACTAGATTTCCAAATACACTGTAAGTTTACAGTAATCAAAACAGTATGTTACTGGCATTAAAATAGACATTTAGACCAATAACAGAATTGAGAATCCAGAAATAAATCCATGTGTTTATGGTCAAATGATCTTTGCCAAAGTTGTCAGGGACACACCATAGGAAAAGAATAATTGTTTTAAAAATTGTGTTGTGCGGACTGAATATACACATGCAGGAGAATGAAATTGGGCCCTATGCCACACCATAAATAAAAACCAGTTCACATGGATTAAAGACTTAAATGCAATATTTGAAACTGTTAAGACACTAGAAGAACATATAGGGGGAAAGCTTCTCAACATTATTTTTGGCTATGATTATTTTTGATGTAATTAAAAACCACAGGCAGCAAAAACAAAAATAGGCTAATGGGACTGCATCAAACTAAAAAGCTTCTGCATAGCAAGGAAACAACAGAATGAAGAGGCAAGCTATGGAATGAGAGAACATGTTTATAAAGCATACCTCTGATAAGGAGTTCATATCCAAAATAATGTATATAACAAACTGAAACAACTCAGTAGCAAGAAAATAACCTGATTAAAAATTTTCAAGGACTTAAATAGACACTATAAAAAAAAAAAAGAAAAGCAAAAACAAACAAAAAATACATACAATTGGTCATCAGGTATATGCAGAGGTGCTCAACATTACTAATCTCAGAGAAATGTAAATCAAAACCACAGTGAAATACCACCTTATATCCGGTTATAATGGTTATTATATATAAAAAAGGGTAACAAGTGTTGACAAGAATGTGGAGAGAAGGGAACCCTTGTACACTGTTAATAGGAATGTAAAATGCTGTAGCCATTTTGGAAAATAATATGGAGATTTCTTTAAAAAATTAAAAGCATATCTGTCATATGATTCAGCAATCCCACTTCTGGTTATATATTTAAAGGAAATTAAATAATTATCTTGAAGAGACAACTGTACTCCCATATTCATTGCAGCATTATTTATAATAGCTAAGATATAAAAATAAGCTATGTGCCTGTCAGTGAATGAATTGATAAATGTGATATATGCGTATGTATGTGTGTGTGTGTGTGTGTGTGTGTATGTGGGTATACATATATGTCTGTGTGTTTGTGTGAGTGTGTGTGTATAAATGCTGGGATATTTCTCAGTCTTAGAAAAGAAAAATCCTGCCGTTTGCAGCCATATGGATGTACCTGGAAGACTGTATGCTAAATAAAAAAGGCAGGCACAGAAAGACAAATACAGTAGTCCCTCCTTATCTACAAGGGAGTCATTTCAAGACCCCTAGAGGATAGTGCATCATATACTATGCTTTTTTTCTGTATATACATACTAAGATAAAGCTTAATTTATAAATTAGATACAGTAAGAGATGAGCAGCAATAAATTAAATAGAATGATTATAATAGCACACTGCAATAAAAGTTATGTGAATGTGGTTTCTCTCAAAAGATCTTTCTCTACTGTACTCTTCTTGTGATATGATATGATATGATAATATGCTTATATGATGAGATGAGATGAATGATATAGGCAATGTGAAATAATGTAGGCTACTATTGGCCTTCTGGGGATGTGTCAGAAGGAGGATCATCTGCTTCTGGACCACAGTTGACCATGGGTAACTGAAACCATGGAAGGCAAAACAATGGATCAGGGAATACTACTGTACTGCCAGGTATGTGTAGAATCTAAAAAGTTGAAATCAAAGAAGCATAGAGTAGAATGGGGAGATATTGGTCAAAAGTTAACAAAGTTTCAGTTAAGTAAGATGAATAAATTATGGAGGTTTAATGTATAGCATGATTTTAATTAATAATATTGTATACTTGAAATTTGTAAAGAGAGCAAATCTTAAGGATTTTCACAAATAAAAAATTTAAAAAGAACATATGTGATGTGATGGATATGTTAACTACTTTGGTTGTGGTCTTCCATTAACAATGTATACATGCACCAAAAGAATATATACATTGTATGCCTTGAATATACAATTTTCATTTGTTAATTACACCTCAAAAAAGCTGGAAAAAATACAGTTCAGTGCACAGGAAAAAAAGAAAGACATGGCTGGATAAATTATGTCAATAAAATTGTCCCATCCTTACTTTCCTGAAATACACTCTATTGATTTATGACATGATTTTTAAATGTAGTGTTAGATTATATTTCTCTGGAAAACTTTTTAAATGTAAATATGTCACATCCTCTTTTGAGCTCTACTAGGAATCAATAATTTTGGTTTGGGAATGTGACTTGGACATCTGGACTGAATTCTCCCCCCTTTCCCAAAATGAAATAAAGAAAACCAACGCTATTGCTTCATATTGAGCACAATAGTCCTTTTTATTTTTATTTTTTTAGTTTTCCTCTTTATCATTAATTCTCAAGTTTCTTTCTTTGATTGTGTTTGTAGAAGACAGTACTTCAATTCTCTGCTGCATTGGCACCAAGAGAAATCCAAACCATATTCATTTGTCATTATTTCCCTGGTATTTACTTCACTGTGTCTGGAAAGCTTTGCATTTGACCCTGAATAGGCTGCATCACACACACACTTCCATGGAAGTCGTATCCATAACTGGCATATATTGGGAAAATTACACTGATTTTATTTATTCAAAATATCTAAAATCAGTAAAGTTACCAAACTTTTATTAAATTCTGTAAGACATTAAATTTGCATACCAGAAGCACATAAGGAAACTGCAAAGAAGACTTCCATCAGCTTTAATAGTCAAATGGCCACAGGCACAGCCTTATTCCATGATTTTGCTATTATCAAGATTCAGGAACATGGTATCTTCTTAGTAAACATTTGGCATTTGTTCGACTGCTGTAGGCAAGTTCGCAGTGCTTTGCATATAAATCATCACATTATTCCCTGTGTGCTCCTGGTAAGGTAGATAGAAATTATCAACACTATTTAGCAAAGGGGTCACATATCTCTGTGTCGTCAGCAACTTATGAGGAACAAAAAGTGAACATCTTACTGTAATGTTAGGTAGAAATAATCACACAGCTTTATAAACTTTTGTTTTATGTCTGTAGCAATTAAGAAGTAAAAATTAATAGAGAAGAATAATGTCTTTAAATTTATATATCACAGAAGGTTAAGATAGTTTTTTTTTTTTTTACTAAATAACCAAATACGTTTTCTGTGTACTAGACAAAGTAGTAAAATATTCATACAGAAAACACAAATGCTCTGCAAACACTTTCATTTGTACATGGACATACTTCTTTTTTTCTATCAAGTAGCCAGATCATTAGTGCTCAAGTCCAAGGAACCATTTAAGGCAATGTGATCACAACAGTTCATTAAATAAATATTTATTAAACAATTGCTTGTTTTTTTTCCCACTGCTGTTGGCTCTGAAAATAAGTTGTTGCTCTCATTTTTTAAGTGTTCTCTTTCCCCTTGGTGAGAATGCTAACATTTACTTTTAGTAAGGATTGCTAAGTTGCTAAATGAATGACCCACAAAAGTTTATCTGTTTGGTTATGATTCCAGGACGGGTCGTTGGTGGCAGAAAAGGGGTGTAATTGGACATGATGAAACTGAGGCACCTGTGCAATACCCAAGTGGTCTCCAAGAGACAGTTGAATGCATTTGTCTTTGGTATCAATCTAAACAGAATGAATAAGGGTCAGTTTTAAAGTCAGTGCTTGAGACACTGTTCCATCCTCTAATTCTCATATATGGTCATAGGATATAGTTCTTTTATAAGATACGAACTTTTAAGTTAATAAGCAATGAGGGGGAAGCTGTTTTTGTTATAGCAACTATTTTTTAGAGGTTAAGTAATTGTGTGCATTCTTCTGGAGAGCAGTAGAATAAAGCACTTCAGTTACTGGGGAATACAAATCAGACTCCAAAGCAAATGAGATTCTATTTCAGTTTAAAAGAATTTACCACTTGTTAAGCCCAACCAGTTATGATATATCATATGTAGGTAAATAGAAAAGTGCTTGACAGTTTTTGCATGGTTCAAAAGCAAGCACACCACTGATATTGTGTAGTGGTCAAGAACAAACATGTAATGTTTCTAGGCTATCTTAAATATTAAACATATTTGCTTCAAGTCTACTAATATTTTTAAACAATGACAAAACTGAATACCATACATAGAAGCAAGGGATAAACTCAAATGCCATTTGTAGCATAATTCAGGCTAGATTGAAACGGCTTATAAATATTAAAACATTTAAAAGAATATTATGGTGACCAACAACTAATATTGCTAACCTAAAATAAATGTGTACCTGCTTCTATATGGTAGCAACCCAAAGCTCTGTAATCTCAACAGAATCATTTAATCTATGACAACATACAGAGAAATTCCTAGTGGCAGGCTGAAGAATTCTTTCCTTACTGAAGCTTTGAAAGTCTTTCAGTGTGAAAGGAAATAGACAATACCTGCTTCTCAAGTTTACAGGTAAAATTTTGCTGAAGCATATACTAAAAGATAATTAGTCATTTAGGCAGTATCAAAGAAAGAAAGAAAGACAGAAAGAGAAAGAAAGAGAAAGAAAGAAAGAGAGAGAAAGAAAAAAGGAAGGAAAAAAGAAAGAGAAAGAAAGAGAGAGAAAGAAAGAAAAAAGAAAGGAAGGAAGGAAAAAAGAAAGAGAAAGAAAGAAAAAGAAAGAAAGAAAGAGAAAGGGAAGGGAAGGGAAATTTGAGAGATTAGAATGCTGTGCTAAAGCTTATAAAATGAAATGTACTCGTAAACCCTACTAGTGGATATCATTAGAGTGACTGCTCATCTCCCAAAATATACTTCCCTTGAGAACCTTGCTACTAACCAAGTTGGACCCTAGTAGCCATGTGATCCCAATATGGCCTGCATTTCTGGCCACAATAGTTCAAAACAGAGTTGGGCACTGAGTTTCTGCATGTGACCATGAACAAAATTAAGGTGAAATCAAGAACTGAGGGTTGAACAATTTCTACAAAATAAGTGAATGGAATATCAAAGAAGGTAGGTCTCCACATAGAAAAGACCTAAGGAAGAAGGTTTATTTGGAAATAGAGGAAAATACACAGTCTTATTTCCTGATCTTTCCAATGAGAATTCATACTTACTTACCAGTTTATATAGGATATTGATAGGCTGGTGGAGATAGCCTCTCAATGAAACCAATTTTGATAAAGTTCATACAATTTTCTCTAAAGAACTGGAAGAAGGTACCTTTTAGGACCGACATAACCTTTTAGCACACCTCACAGATGTGGAGGACCTGAAGGCATGAGATAAGCATGACACTTAACAGACTGATTCCAAATGTGTGATTTATGTAATAGATTTTATCTGATCCCATACTGTCTAAGCTTCTGTAAGGGATGTTGTCTTACAACTTGTGTAACTTTTCACATGGAGGGAATGCATCAGTCCATGTACTGTAACTCTGTGGTCCTGCTGCTAGTTGATTGCTCAGTGTATTCTAACGCATTCTGATTTTTATGCCATCTGTCGCTTAGGAACCTCCTTACCCTATAGCATTCCAGAGTCTTATCAACTTTGAGAAACTAGAAAAATTGAATCTTTGAGTCTGCAAGACCATAAGAAAGAGTGAGTTTGTGTTTAGAACAAATGAGACACTATAGGTTCTGGGAGGCTTTCCAAGATTACACCTCCTCATTTCATGCATTATCTTTAAACTTTTCTGTTAGGCTTGTGAGCAGAGAGTTAACATCTGGCCTGGACTGATACTGGCCTGCTGGTGAATAATCTCACTGTTTGTCTTCTTGAAAATTACATGTAGAGCTAATGTGGAACTTTGTCTCTTTTACTGTATAAACCTCTAATCTGTAAAGTTTACTTGGATTAAGCAAATTGAATTTGCATGCAAACTATGGATCTGCATAGTTTGGTGAGAAGCTGAGACTGTAGCCTCTCTGTATGAAATGACCTACTTACATATTGGTCTTTATGTGTCTGTGACAGCCCTACATATCCATGTGTTAAGTAAAAAGAAGTTCAATACCATAACTTCATAACTTCAGGGCCTCTCCATGAGATTGAATACTATCTGCTATATCTTTTGCCCTTTCTCTTCCATAAAACTAAGTAAATGCAGTATCAGATTAAAGCCTACTTGTATCTTGTGAGTCTGATTGTGTTTTCTGACCCTTAGTAATTACTGAATAAATTCAGAGCTTATGCAGATTTTAGTATAATATGGATTAACAGTACAATAGAATTTAAAAATTCAAAACCAGCAAAAAAACTTAAGATTCATGAAGCTTTATGATTAAAACCAAACAGCCTTACTAAACATAATTTCCTTTTCTCAGCTGTGAGTTGCTGGCACTATATTAATTTGTTAGGGGTGTCCTGATGAAATACTGCAGACTGGGTGGCTTCACAACAGAAATACATTTTATCACAGGTCTGGAGGCTAGAAGTCCAAGATCAAGGAATCAGAAATCAAGTCTGATTTCCTTTTAGGTCTCTCATTTTGGCTTGCAGATGACTGCCTTATTGCTATGTCTTCACATGGTTTTTCCTTTTTGCCCAGCCCCAAATTGTCTCTTTTTGTAGAACATCAGGAAAATTGGATTAGGGGTTACTCTCATTCCTCTTTTTATCTTAAGCACTTCACTGAAAGTCTTATCTCCAAGCACAGTTACCATCTGAGGTTTGGCGTGTTAAGAATTTCAACATATGAACTTGTAGGGGAACACAGTTGAGCCTGTAACACACTTTGTGTATTCAAGTCTAGAATGGATGATCATTTGGTGAGAATGTAATAGAGACACGTGACACAAAGGATAGGACATTAGCTATAGTGGATTCAAAAGTATGTTTTTTCAAAGAAACTTTAAGAAGATTTTATAGTTTAAGAAGAATAAAGTATTATATCTAACTATATGAAATTGCAATTTTTATAGTTGAGAATTCTCTCATTTTGTTACCTTTTTAAATTCAAGTAAAATTAAAATATGTTATATTAGTTTCAGGGATGTAATATAATAACTCAACAGTCCTATACATTTTTCAGTGTTCATCAAGATAAGTGTACACTTAATCCCCTTTATTGATCTCACCCATCCTTTCCCCCCTCGCCTCCCCTCTGACAATCACCAGTTTGTTCTTTGTTTTTTACGATTCTGGTTTTTTGGTTTGTTTCTTTTTTCTGCCTTTAGTTGTTTGTTTTGCTTCTTAAATTCCACATATGAGTGAAGTCATATGGTATAGGTTTTTCTCTGAATGACTTATTTCACTCAGCATTATATTCTCTAGGTCCATCCATGTAGTTGCAAATGGCAAGAATTTGTTCTTTTTTATGGCTGAGTAATTACATATGTATATATAATATATAATAAAATATATAAATATATAGAATATATAAATACTATATATAAATATGAATATACCACATCTTCCTTATCCATTCTTCTATGGATGGACACCTGGGTTTCATCCATATCTTGGCTACTATAAATAATGGTGCAAAAAACATAGGGATGCATATGTGTCTTTTTAAATTAGTCTTTTCATTTTCTTTGGGTAACCACCCAGTAAGGAATTACTGGATTATACTGTAGTTCTGTTTTCAATGTTTTGAGTAACCAACATGTTAAACTAGACCACTTTCTTACAGAATACACAAAAGTAAACTCAAAATGGATTAAAGACCTAAATGTGAGACCTATACCCATAACATTTGAGAAGAAAAATAGGCATTAATTTCTTTGGCATTGACCATGGAAACATGTTTTCTACGGAAACAAAAGGAAAATGAAATTATTGGGACTATGCCAAAATATAAAGTTTTTGCACAGTGAAGGAAGTCATCAACAAAACAAGAAGGTAAACTACTAAATGGAAGAAGATGCTTGCAAACGATGTATTTGATAAGGGGTTAATGTGCAAAATATATAAAGAACTTATACAACTCAACACACACACACACACACACACACACACACACACACACACAACCAAATAATCGAGTTAAAAATGAGCAGAGGACCCAAATGGACATTTTCCCAAAGACATACTGATGGCCAACAGACACATACTAAGATGCTCAACATCACTCATCACCAGGGAAATGCAAGTTAAAACCACAATGGGATATTACTTTATACCTGTGAGGATGGCTAAAGTCAAAAACACAAGAAATGACAAGTATTGGCGAAGATGTACTTTTGTTACTTTTGTGACTGCTAGACTACATTGCAGAATAAAACTCCACCATAAATATTACCATGTTAATAAGAGAGGAGTTATTCTAACCAAAATTGTACATTGAATTGACTTTAATTTAACTTCACACATAGCTTTGTCTGATTAGGCCCACAGAGCTGAAGTAGATGATGATCATATTGTGTGACAAAAGACTTCCTTATTAAGTATGTCTCTACCTGTCCGATTTGGGGTTATATGTTATGGTGTATGTAACACCATACATTTTCCCCCAGGTTTGACAGTAGCAAGTATTCACTGAATTCAGCACTTTCACCCTATTTATACAATAATAACTGCTCCCTTGTGACATTTTATTAATAAAGTTTTTATGCATTTAAATTATCTCTAATACAACTCTGTAAGGAAGATACTTTTAGTTCTGCTTTAATAGTTATAAGAATCAAGGATTGGAAGATTAAGGACATATATGAGAGAGTCACAATTTGATTTCCTCTGTCTGGGTCTTCAAACACCAGGATATTTACCATACATTCTCTTCTCTCTCATGAAAGAAACACAAGGCATTAAGTTCTGAAACAATATTTTGAGAAGTAACAGAATTGTGCGTATTGGTAGGTAGACTATGAAATTGTTCTTCAAGCAAAGAAGATAATTTGCCTATGATTGTTACTGATGTCAGTATGAAACATATTTTATTACTTAGAGGTGCTTTTTCTTTAGAAATATAACCTAAGACTCTTACTGAGCCTTCTATCTTTGGATATTTCAGTGTACAATAAGCCCTTAGTAAACCTTCTTTACAATAGTGCAATTAAAATCTATTACATTGTTTTCAAATAATTTTGGGGAGGAATAGGTAATTATATTATAAAATGACAAATCAGTTCCTGATTCAAAGGAAAAATCCAAATTGTAAACTACAGTAATGGAGACAGTGATTTTACTGATTCTAAAGTTGCTTTTATAATACTTCCTATAGACACCATTGATTGAAAGGTGGTGGCACTAAACCATTTCATACATAGGATTAAGTTGGCATGAATATAATGAAGTTCCATTTATTTATTTATTTATTTTTAAGTTATTTAATCTTTTTTAATTTATTTTTGAGACAGAGACAGAGCATGAGCAGGGGAGGGGCAAAGAGAGGGGGAGACACAGAATCTGAAGCGGGCTCTAGGCTCTGAGCTGTCAGCACAGAGCATGATGCGGGGCTCGAACTCACAGAGTGTGAGATCATGACCTGAGCTGAAGTCAGACACTCAACCAACTGAGCCACCCAGGTGCCCCAGCTTTATTTCCTTTTATAAAACAAGAAATGATTATGCATATAGTTAATATTTTTCAATATAAAATAAAATGTTTGTATATTACTTTCCAATTTATATTATTTTCATTTGAGATTAGGTAACATAATTAGTCAATTTTAAAATGTCATGTTTTTCATATAGCATTTTTTAATATTATAACATTAAAAATTAAGAGCAAATTTTGATAAAGAATTGTGAATTTTGAACTGTTACTGTTGGAAATTAAATATTCAAAAATTGATCAATATAATTAAGAACAAAAGAATGTCTCAAAAAAAAAAAAACAACAAAAAAAAAAAGTAAGAAAAGGTGAATTCAGTGCCAAATTACTATTTTTGTTTCTGACATAGCTGCTTACTTATCTCTGAGAAGGTGTCTGCCTTCATTAAATACTTATTTTTTTAATTTTTTTTAGTGTTAATTTATTTTTGAGAGACAGAAAGAGAGAGAGACAGAGTACAAGTGGGGGAGGGGCAGAGAGAGAGGGAGACTCAGAATCTGAAGCAGGCTCCAGGCTGCGAGCTGTCAGCACAGAGCCCGACATGGGGCTTGATCTCACAAACCGCGAGATCATGACCTGAGCTGAAGTCAGATGCTTAACTGACTGAGCCACCCAGGTGCCCCATAAATACTTATTTTTTTTAATAAGAAAAATCTATCATTAAAGTATAATGTTTAGAATGATGTCAATGAATGTAACAGAATAAGAAACTTGAAACTCCATCACTCCAGAAGTGCAATGAATAAGCTTGTGAAAAAATGTCAGAAAAAAACTTCTAGAAACTTTGGAATCTAATAAGAAAGTTTTTTTTAGAATAATCAGCAGAATACTTAATGAGAAAGAAGAAACACTAAATTTTGCTAAGAGAGCTCTATGGCACTTTTTCTTACTCCCTGCCTCAGCAGCAGTTTTGATGAATATAACCTTCATTCCAGGTGGAAGTTGCTAGTACCAAAGGGAGAAATAAGGATCTTATTCTCAAAGACTTGTGATTGGGTGTTTTGACTCTCTTGACTCTTTGAAGTAAAACATGTTAAAGGTTTTAATTTTGTTTCACATGTCTCAGAGCTTTCCCAGTGTTGAGGCACCTTCTCAGGCATTATTGATTGAAAACACAGGGTAGAACTTGAGGCCAACATTAAGCAGAAATAGCATCCTAGAAGGAAAAAGCTAGGGAAGGAGTGGTACTTAGAGAAATAATAGTTTTTAAAAGCTCCTATTAGGGAATCTGGAGGCAAGATGCACACAAAGGGTGGGTACATGCTCAAGAGAGACCAGAGAACAACCTGAGTTATCACCTGTGGCCACTCTTCAGGTTCCACCCATGAAGGAAATGAAGGCTAAGACAGAGAAGCAAACTGCTTGGCATAGCACTGAAGCAATGTCCCAATACAGAGGCAATCTGAAGAATGCAAGATGTTTTTTTTTGCAGGGAGGATTGGGATGAGGTGTTTCAAATGTCTAGGGAGATATATCAAATCACTAGTTGACCACTAGAGTATTTGAACAGAGACATCTGTAATCACACATGACAAAGAATATGGACTTTTCAAAATTAGATCAACAACAAAACAAACTACACAAATACAAAAACTAGAAAAACATCATACAGACTAGGGAAAGTATGGTTTTTCAGGATTGTTACATCATAATATTCAGAATGTCCAGTTTACAACAAAAACAAGGCATGAAAAGAGAAGAGTGTAGCCTATTTATTGGAGAAAAAGAAATTACTAGAAACTGTCCTTGAGGAAGCCCATATGTTGAATTTACTAGATAAACATTTCAGATAAACTCACTTAAATATGATTAAAGAGCTAAAGGAATCCACCATGCACAAAGAACAAAATATTTGTCAGGAGAATATATTTTTCACTGACTTTAAAATATCAATAAAGAGATAGGAATTATAAAAAGAAATTCTGGCATAGAAAAGTGAAATAATTGAAATAAAAATTTCAGAAGAGGGGTTCAGATTTGAGGAAGGAGAGGGAAGAATCAATGGACATGAAAATAGATCAACTGAAATTCTCTAGTCTGAAGGGTAGAGAGAAAAAAAATGAAGAAAAACGACCAGAACCTGAAAACCTGTGGACACAGCCATGAATACCAATGTATGCATAATGAGGGTCCCAGGAGGAGAGGAAAGAGATGCATAAAAATATTTGAGAAGTAATAAAAAACTTCTCACATTTGATGAAATGTATGAATCTGTACACTGAAGAAGCTAAATAAAACCCAAGTAGGATAAACTCAAAGAAATCTGCAACTTCATATTTTATAATTAAATTGTTGAATTCCAAAGATGAAGAGAGAATCTTGAAAGCAGCAAGAGGGAAGGAATTTGTCTGTACAAGGAATCCTCAAGATTAACAGCCAGTTTCTTTTCTTAAAACATTTAGTCCAGAGGCAGTGGTAACATATAAAAAATATGTAAAATGCTGAAAGAATTAAACCTGTCAACGAAGAATTTTATATCTGAGTAAGTTTGTCTTAAAAAAATGTATCATAAATTAAGACATTTCTAGATAGACAAATAAGGAGTTCATTGTTAGTAGACCTGCCTTGTGAGAAATGCTAATGGTAGTCCTTCAATTTGAAATAAAAGAACACTAGTCTGTAACTCAAAGCCATAAAATGAGAAAACACCATTAAAGATAATTACTTAGGTAAAGGTTAATCCAGTCTTATATCTTTGGATTTTACCTCATTTTTTCCCTACATGATTAAGGAAACAAATGCATAAGACAATAATTATAAATCTATTAGGACATTCAATGTATGAAGATATAATTTATGACAATAATATAAGGAGTGTTAAATAAAACAAGTGTTTGCATACTCTTGTAATTAAGTTGGTATTAGTTCAAACTAATTATTTAAAGTATAATATTGTGATCCTCCAGTTTACCAGTAAGAATATAACTAAAATATATATACAATAAATGAAATGAGAAAAGAAACAAAATTGTACACTAGAAAAAAATTAGATACAAAAACTCAATGATGGGGGAATTGAAGGACAAAAATAATATGAGATGAAAACAAATTGCAAAATGGCAGAAGCAAGTTTTTATCAGTAATCACTTTAAATGTAAATAGATTAAACTCTTTAATTAAAAGACATGGATAGGCAGAATGGATTTTAAAAAATGATCCACTTTGTGTTGTCTACAGAGTTTTACTTTATTTCTAAAGACATAAGAGGTTGAAAGTAAAAGAGGGGAATGATATTCCATGCAAGTATTAACCAAAAACAAGGTGCAGTGGCTATACAAATGTCAGACAAATAGAATTTAAATCAAAATTTGTTACAAGAAACAAAGAGCAACATAATATATATCCGTAAAAGTGCCAATCTATCAACAAACTATAATAATTATAAAAATATACATACCTAATAAGAAAGTCCCAAAATGTATGAAACAAAAACTAACAGAAGGAGAAATAGATAATTTTACAATAATAGTTGGTGACTTCAGTACCATACCATCAATAGTAGAAAGAACAACTGGGCAGAAAATCAACACAGAAATAGACAACTTGAACAACATTAAAAATCAACTGGAACTAGCAGACCTCTAATGCTCTAACAAGAGCATAATGCACATTCTTGCCAAGTTTTCATGGAACCTGTTCCAGGATACACTATACATTAGATCATAAAATAAGTCACATGCTCATAATTCACCTTGATGAAAGTAACATTTTATTAATTCTGCTGTAACTTGTCATTGGTTGAAATGGCTATCTTCTCATTAGAGATGAACTGTAGTACCTACCATCTTTCATGAAAATAATGAATTCCTCTAGAACTATTGTTCTGTAATATTAGTTACCCATCTCGTAGTCCTTTGTGCCATAAATAATTTTACCCAAGCAACTGACTTGTAATTTATTTTCAAGTACAATCTCTGAAAATTCCAGTTATGCAACGCTGGTAGGTAGATTCCAGATAACAGCTTCTTTAATTTTCCTTTATGGAGTTTTGCTTGTTTTTATATTTTTTTCTATGGCACTGAATCATGGGTAATCAGCACTAACTACCATTCACTAGAATTACATGTTACTTCCAAGTCCTCAGTTTTGAGGGTTTTGATGATACTGCTTTTATTGTAGTGCTCTTGCATATTTTCTTCTATTTTATATTTTTCATTTAAATAAGTGAATGTTTTAGTGTTAAATATTGCTTGAACTTTTTGGACATAATGCTGTTCATTCTTTTTCTTATTCAAATAAAATGCATCATTGTAATTATGACTGGCAGGTTATTACCAATTCATTCCCCATTAACTGTTCTCGATCCCTGCTTAATAACACTGGACCTTAGGTATATCATTTGCATGAAATTAAAGGTTATTGCTATTGTATTTTTTAGGAATATCATGTTTCATAATATTTCCATACTTATAATTTTGTATAGAATAAAATGAAAAAGTATCTTGTAAAGCAGCAGATTACTAGAAGTGTTATTCTTTTTCTATAAGAATAACTTTTAACTAAGAACAATTATATTTTTCAAAACACATTTGGCAACATCTGACCACATTTTTGGTTTCACACTCAGGGGCTGCTACTGGCAAATCTTTTTTTTTTTTTTTTTTAAAGGAAATATGGCCTGGAATACCAATATGTACTCAGGGAAATGGAACTATTTGGGCTAGTTGATCATTGTCTTGTAAAGAAAAGTGTTAAGAATATTGAAATAAGTAAGTCTAGAGAAGTACGGATTAATTTATTGTGTATACTAAAAGCGTGCACATGTTTTGCCCTTCATCTCATGTTAATGCCTATCTAGCCTTTACTTCATGACCAAACTAGACATGGTTGGAGGAATGGATGTTATACATGAGCACAAAGAATGACTGAATCTTATATAACAAAAACCTACACTGGGTTGAATATAGTCCCTAACATTAGTTAATTAACCATCTATAGGAAGACAGTTTGATCACATCAAATTTCCTTTCATAGGGCCTGTTCTGGAAATGGTTTTACCTTTCCAGACCATATTGCAAGAGCCAATGCAATCATCCAAGGGCAATGACTGTCTATTGACAGGATTTTTCAAATGATTTGTCTCAGACTAAAGGAACTATTTCACAAAAAAGGTGGCTAAGTAATAGACTTATAACTTTGTGATACACTGGTCTTGTGACTTATTCTGTCATCCAGAAACAGTGAGTCTTAAGGAAAAGAAAAATGAACTGTTAAAAGCTCATCTAAGCCCAATCCAAAGAATCAGCTTGTATATTGCTTCTCTATAAGGTATTAAACCAATAGCCAGTATGTAATGTTATGTACTCAGTAGCTAGAATCTATGGGTCTGTTACTAATGAATGGAAATAGGATTTCCCCTTACCAACACTATCAGCCAAACCTGGGCAATAAAGGAAAATAAAAGATAAATGAATAATTTTATGGAGAAGAAACTTGGAAGACACCTTGTAATTAAGGTTAACAAAGTCGACATCACCAATAATGGGACAAATCAAAACTATTATGACACCTGATTGGATGCAGTGAGAATACACTGTCATTTCTGGGATACCCCTGTCAAGAAAATGTACAGCATAATATAATCATGGTGAATTCTAAGTAAAACACAAATTGAGAGGCAGTATCCATAGTAATTGTATTAGAGTCTTCAGCAGCAGCATACAAAGAAGGACTGAGAACTATTTTAGATTGAAGGAGACTAAAGAGACATGTTACAAATATAAACTGGATGCTTTTGCTACAGTTTATATGATTGAGACAACATGTGAAACTTGAATGGGAACTGTAGATTTTTTTATTTTAATGGATCTCTGCAATTTTAGTATTCTTCATAGTTATATTGATAGACAGGAAAAATTCTTTGTAGGAATTGTAAAGTAAATTACTCAGATGTAAAGAACACTATGTTAACAGCAGGTGACATATACTCATATGATTCATAAAAAGGAAAAAAAAAACTTCTCTTGAAAATGATAAAATAGCCTGAATGTTTATATTTTTAAGAGAGATAAGAAAAACAATCTAAAGAATGTATAAGAAAGGAAAATAAAGATTAAAACAGAAAATAACAAAGTAGAAGATAAACTCATAACAGACTTAAAAGGGCCAAATACAAATTAGTTCAGAAATCTCTACACAATAGACAAATAAGAAAGAAAAAAAAACAATAAATATCAGAAATACAAAAGATAACTTCAAAATAAGTACTCTAGACAGTATCAAGATTTTATTGGGACATTATGGAAACTTTTACACCAACATTGAAATATTAGATGAAATGGATATTTTCCTACACTCAACAAAAAACCAAAACCAGAATAATTCTACCACCATAAAGATAATAAATTTTAACTTCTAAGAAAATCCCTTCCCCAAAGCAAATTAACACACATAGATGCGCGCGCGCGCGCACGCACACACACATACACACACACACACACACACACACACACACACTGAAAAATAAACAAAAACACACTTTGGGCATGGTCGGTTTCAATAGAAAATTACATCAAAATTTCAATTAGTTTTCATTTAAATGTTCAACCTTATGCAAAATTTCATAGAGTATAGAAAAGGAAGTAATGTTACCCAGTTTGTGCAATGAGGCTGTAAATCCTGATACAAAAATCTTAAATGGACATTAAGAAAAAAGAAAATTGGGGCACCTGGGTGGCTCAGTCACTTGAGAATCTGACTCTTGATTTCAGCTCAGGTCATGATCTCATGGTTCATGAGTTGAGTCGCATGTTGGGCTTTGTGCTGACAGTGAGGAACGTGCTTGGGATTCTCTCTTCTCTGCCTCTCTCCTGCTCTCTCTCTCTCTCTTTCACAAAATAAATAAATAAACTTAAAAAAGGGAGAGAAAGGAAAATTATAGGGTAATATCATATTCTGAACAAAACTTTAAGGAAATTTCATTATGGCATTATATAAAATGAATAATACATTATGGACATTTGAGTTTATTCCACAAGGTAGGCTATGTAACATTAGAAAATAAATCAGTATAAGTTACAATGTTAATAAAAAAGAATATATTTGATAACTTACAATGCTGCATAAAAATTTTTACACAATTCAATATTTATTTGTGTTAAATACTTATTAGGTGAGGAAGAGTATTTTTTAAATATAAACAATCCATAAACTCCTACAGCAAACATATGCTCAAAGTTAAAGATCTGAATTCTTTCCTTTTGATATAAAAAAGAAAGTAGTTAAGGATGCCTACTGTGTCTGCTAATATTTGATAACATAACTGAGGTAATATCCAGTGCTATACACATATTGAAAAAGAATTTTATAGTATCAATTTATTTGATATCATTCTGTATATAGAAAACTTTTAAAACTTTTGTAACATAATGTATTAGGGAGTTTGACAAGGTTTCTGGATATTCAGTCAATATACAAAAATCACTTGTAGTTCTATATGCCACCAACTGACAGGGGAAAAAAAATTACAATAAAATGAAAAGTATCAGTTGCCTTGGAAAATAACAAATACAAGATATATTTGTGGACAATTACAAAATTTTATTGATAGTTGTTAAAGAAAGCTTGATAAATGGACATATGCAATGCACCATAAATTACATTTTCCGAGGATGTCCTCAAAAATTGTCTTATTAAATCAGTTTATATAAGCAACATGTATATTTGCAATTCACAACTTTTTTACATCCTTATTTTATAAAATCTAGTTCATTTGGAAGTGCCTGGTTCAAGAGTAACCAAAACACTATCATACTAATTAGTAGTACAAAGAACTGACCATTTAAAAAGTTTAAACACTGATACATTGTAGTAATAGCAAAGTTATATAAATAGATCAATAACATGGAATGAAGAACCTAGATATGAACACCAGTATATATTATCTCTTTACACATTAATGGCATGGCAGAAAGTAGAAAGTAGATGATCTTTTTCAATAAAAAGGTTATTGTAAGCTGGTTGATTTAACACTGATACATTTAAGGCAATATTTAAATATCTCACAAAGAATAATAAAAGGGAATATTTTTGGAACTTTGGGATATGTAATGGTTTCCTAAACAGACACAAAAATAACAACCACACATTTTAAAGGAAATGTGAGATCACTATTTAAAGACAGATTAAATAGGCTGAACTTCACTGACCACACACAAGGGGTATACACTGTGCAAAAAACAGTAGTCTGGAAACGTCAAAAATGGACATTTTCAGGCCTACACAAGTAAAATCAACAATCCCTGAGAATTTAGGGAATCAAGTTTCCAAAATTACCACATTTGTAACACTTGGAAGGTCTAGTTCTTTACAAAAAAAAAAAAAAAAATGTGAAGAAACTGGAAAGTATGACCCGTTGCAAAGATAAAAGAGTTTAAGAGAAATCATTCCTAAGGAATCCCAGACATTGGAATTAACTGAATCTAGCAACACAGTAAATACCCAAGTGGGACTTATCCCAGAAATTCAAGGCTGAGTCAACATACTAAAGTCAGTATATATATCGTGTTAATAAAGGGGGAAATAACACATAATCTTCTCAGTGGAGGCAGAAGAAGCATTTGGCACAACACCCTTTCGGGATAAAAACTAGAACAGGAATAGAAGGGAACTGCAATCTGATAAAGGTCGTCATCAATGAAAAATCCACAGCTAAAAACAAACTTAATATTGAACTGGTGAAAGATTGAATGTTTTCTTCCTAAGATCAGGAAAAAGAAAGATATTTGTGTTTACCACTACTATGTAACATTGCACTGCAGAGAAATTAGGCAAATAAATAAAAGGCATCCATATTGAAAAAGAAGTAGTGGGGCACCTGAGTGGCTCAGTAGGTTGAGTGTCCGACTCTTGATCTTGGCTCAGGTCATGATCTCACAGTTCATGAGATGGAGTCCTGCATCTGGCTCTGCACTGACAGTGTGGAGCCTCCTTGGGATTCTCTCTCTCTCCCTTTTTCTGTGCCTCCCCAGCTTGCTCTCTCCTTCAAAATAAATAAACATAATTTTTTTAAAGTAGCAAAACTATTTGTACTTTAAATGATCTTGTACATAGAAAAGGGAATAACAAGAACTTGTTAGAGGTGGAATGCCTGAGTGGCTCAGTCTGTTAAGCCTCTGACTCTAGATTTACACTCAGGTCATGATGTCACTGTTGGTGAGATTGAGCCCTGCATCTGGCTCCATGCTGACAGTGGGAAACTGTTTAAGATTCTCTCCCACTCTCCTTCTGCCCCTCCCCTGCCTCTTGTGTGGGCTCTTTCTCTCTCAAAATAAGTAAATACTATAAATATAAAAAAAAGTTAGAGCTAATGAAGAAGTTCAGCAAAATTATAGAAAACAAGGTCAATCTTCAAAAATATGCTGTATTTTATATACTAGTAAGCAGTTTGAAAATGAAATTAAAGAAGCAAAATAATTTTAAAAATAAAAAAGGGTCTTAGAAATGTATTTAAAAAAATAAAGACTTAGACACTGAAAGGTACATAAAAACATTGTTGAAAAAATTAAAGATCTAAATAAATGGAAAGTCTCACATGTTTATAGAGTGGAAGGTTTGTAATTGCTAAGATGTCAGCTAAAATGTCAGTGCTCTGTAAATTGATCTATACTTTAAGGTTTCAGTTGACTTTTTGAAGAAATAGACAAGCTGGTCCTAAAACTAACATGGAAATGGAAGGGACCAGGGATAGTGAAAACGAATTTGAAAAAGAACAGAGCTGAACAACTATACTTCCCAAATTCAAAGCACAGTCTACAGAGCTATGATAATCAACACCAACATATAGATTAAGGATATAGATTAATTAAATGGAATGAAGATATACAAATAAACCTATACTGGAAGGGCTGATTGACGTTTTTGACAAGAGCAATAAGACAGTTCAGTAGAGAAAAAATAGTTTTTTTTCAAGTAAATGATGCTTGACCAACTCAATATCCACATGAAAAAGAATCAAGCTGGGCCCCTGACTGACCCCATGGTCAAAAATTAAGTAAAAATGGATCATCAAAGGTCTAAATATAAGATCTAAAACTATAAAACTCTCATGAGGGGAAACATAGGTATAAATCTTTGTGACCTTGGATTAAGCAACAGTTTTATAGATGTGTAACCTAAAACACAAGTAACCAAGAGGGGAAATATATACATATATAAAAATAAATTGAAACTGATGAAACTTAAAACACTTTTGAGCTTTAAAGAGTCAATCAGGAGAGTGAAACACAGAGTGAGAGAAAACACAGAGTGGAAATCATATGACTGAGAGGCATATAGTGCAGAATATGTAAAAAATTACTATTCCAACAGTACTTTAAATGAATATTGCTAAGTTAAAGAAGCCAATCTAGAAAGCCTACATGTTGTAAAAAAGCCAATCTAGAAAGCCTGGATGTTGTATGATTACAGCTATATGACATTCTGGAAAAGGCAAAGCTATGGAGACAATAGTCCTACCAGTGGTTGCCAAGGGTTTGAAAAGAGGGAAGAAGGGATGACTAGGTAGAACACAGGGGACACTTAGGGCAGTGAAACTATTCTCTGTGACACTGTCATGGTGAATACTTGTTATCATACATTTGTCAAAACACATAGAATATTCAATACACTGAAGATTAACTGTGGTGGTTAATAATAATGTATTGATATTGGTGCATCAATTGTAATAAATAAACCACAGTACTGCCAGATGTTAATGATAGCAGAATCTTTGGGTTTGAGGGTGTGTTTGGGAACTTTGTACTTTCGGCCAAAATCTTACCTAACCTAGACCTGCTCTAAAAAGATATCAATTAAAACAAAAAGTGTGCCACAGATTTTCTGAATCTGCATTTTGTGTGATTTTTTTGCATTGGTTTCTGTACATATTTTGATAGAGTCATAAATAATTTTACTCTTTTTTTGAGACCACTGCAAATGACGTTATTTTTGTCTTATTTTTTTCCTGCTTCAAATGTTCATTACTGATATAGAGGAAAACATTTGATTTTTCTGTATTACTTTTGCAACCTTCATTGCTATATTCACTTATTTGTTCTGGGACGTTGTTGGTTTTTCATGTTGATTCTTGGAATTTCTACTTAGATAATATTGTCTTTTGTGAATAAAATCAGTTTTATGTGTTTTTCCAGTTTGCTTACATTTCATTTCGTTTTCTTGTAGGATTGCTTTAGCTAACAAACCCAGTGTAATGGTGAATAGGAATAGTGAGGGAGCACATCCTTGTCTTGTTTTTGAACTTAGGGGTTAAGTGTTCATTTATTCACAGTTAAGTATGAAGTTAGTGATAGGTTTTTCATGGGTGTTATTTATCCACTTATGAATGTTAGGCTCTATCCATACATTGCTAAAAGTTTTTGGTCATAAATAGATGATGGATTTTGTCACCTGTTCTTTCTGCTTCAATTAATATGATTATACATTTTTTTCAATTATGTATCCACATGCTGTATTACATTGATTTTTTAATGTTTATTTGTGTGTTTGTGTGTGAGAGAGAGGGAGAAGGTGGGCAGAGAGAGAGAGAGCGTGCACGCAGGGGAGGGACAGAGAAAGAGAGGGAGAGAGAGGATTCCAAGGAGGCTTTGCACTGTCAGCAAGGAACCCAGCATGGGGCTTGATCCCAGGAACCGTTAGATCATGACCTGAGCTGAAATCAAGATTCAGACACTTAACCCACTGAACCACCCAGGCTCCCCTGTATTACATTGATTTTTAAATAATAAAATACCCTAGCAAACCGAGAATAATTCCCATTTGTTGTTATATGTGAACATTGTTTTTAAATTGTGGATTTGGATTTGCTGCTTCTTAGTGGAGAATATTTTTATCTGTATTTATGAAAGATATATGCCAGTTCTTTCTCTTTCTATCTCTCTCCCTCTCTCTCTCTCTTTTAAATGTCTTTATCTGGTTTTAACAATAGGGTAATGCTGGCCTCATTGAATGAATTGGAAAGTGTTCCTCTATTTACTAGAGAAGAACGAATTGGGAAATGTCACCCTATTTTCTAGAAGAGAATGGAAAATTGGTATAATTTCTTTAAGTGAATGAAAGAATTCACTAGTAAAATCACCTGGGCCTGATGATTCTTTTAGAAGGTTATTTATTATTGATTAATGTACTTAAAATATGTATACTTATTCAGATTATTTATTTCTCTTTCTGTGAGTTTTGACAGTTGCCAAGTAATCGATCCATTACATCTAAGTCACCAAAATTATGGGCTTAATGTTGGTTGTAGTATTCCTTTAGTGTAGTCTTAATATGCACGGTATTAGTCACGGAGACCTTTCAATACCATATTGGTAATCTTTCTCTTCTCAATTTCTTGTGTAGCCTGACTGGGGACTTTATCATTTTTTTTTTCTTGTAAACAAACAAACAAACAAAATCAGAAAAAAATAACAAAAAACAAAACCCAAAACCCTAGCATTTGGTTTTGTTGATTTTTCTTCTTTATTGTTTTCAGTTCTATAAATTTCTGCTCTACATTTTATTATTTCTCTTTTTCTGCTAGCTTTAGGTTTAACTGTTGCAATTTATGTGTTGTACAATGATTGAAACAATATTTTTGTTTTAGGTCCCTCTTCTTTTAAAATGTAAACATTTAATGCTATAGATTGTCATTTAATCACTATTTTCTTTGCATCTTGTAAATATTGTTAAGTTTTAAATTTTCATTTACTTAAAATATTTTAATATTTCTTCTGATACTTCTTCTTTGATCCATGTGTTACTTGTAAGTGTTTCATTTAATCTCCAGATATTAGGGTTCTAGATGTCTTTCTATTACTGTTTTTTGTTTGTTTTTAACTCTATTGTGGATTGTGAACACATTTTGTATGGTTTCTTTTCTTTCAAATGTCTTGAAATGTTCTGAAACAACATGTGATCTATCTTGGTGAATGTTCATGTGAACTTGAAAACTTTGTATTACTTTGTTGTTGGATAGAATATAATATATATATTAATTAGATCCAGTTTATCAATTATGCCATTTAGTTCAACTGCATCACTGATTTTCTTTCTGCTGGATATATCATTACTGAAAGAGAGGTTTTGCATTCTCCAACTATAATAGTATATTTGATTTTTTCTTGAGTTCTAATGAATTTTGCCTCTTGTATCCATACACTCAGTTGTTGGGTGCATAAACATTTAGGTTGTTTATGTCTTCTTGAATAAGTAACCCCTCTGTCATTATTTACTGTCATATATACACATATATATATGTATATGTATATATATATATATATATACACACATATGTGTATATATGTATATATATACATATACATATATATAGTTTACTGTCATATATATATAGTTTTATATGTATGTGTATGTATATATGTATATATACATATATGTGTATATTTTTTCTCAAATATCTTGTATATCTTCAAATTTGTTAATCATTTTTTATGCAAAAAGAAGTGAAGGCGCAAGAAATACAAATTATGTTATTTATAAAAATTTCAAAAATAGCGCCATCTGGCTGGCTCAGTTGGTAAAGTATGCAACCTTGATCTCAGGGTTGTAAGTGGGAGCACCACATTGGGTGTAGAGCTTCTTTAAAAATAAAATCTTAAAAATTTCAAGGACCGTTTTAAACATTTTTCTCATGTATTACACTGTAACAAAGTACCCCAAACTCAATGACATGAAAAACCTGTTTTTTTATCTTATAAATTCTGTAAGTCAATAATTCAGGAAGAGTGTGGGAAGATAAACTTTTTTTTTTTATACTTCACTAAGTCTGAAGCTTCAGCTGAGAAGATTTGAAGAGTTGTAGGTGGTTTGAATTTTGGATCATGGCAGCTGTAATCATCTAGAGGACTGTTCACTCAAATTTTTGATGTCTGGGCTGGGATGAATCTAGAATAAGTTGACCAGCAATTCTAGTTTACCTGGAACTGAGAGGGTTCCCAAGATGTAGGATTTAATTGTCAAAACCAGACCTCTCTTGGGCATACAGTTGGTCAGCATACTCTTAAGACTGAGCTCAGTTGCAGCAATTGATTGGAATGCCTCATTCATCTGTCTTAGGCTTCTCAAACATTGTGCTGGATTGTGAAAGTCTTCCAACAGGGTGTATTTGGAGACAAATGTTTAAAATGACCAATGCAGAAGCTACAAGATTTCTCACAAAGCCTGGAAAGTCACGTAGCATCATTTGATTACATATGAGCTACATAGGCAGGTCCACATTTACAGGAGAAGAATTGCCTTCTAAGTTTTGATAATGGAGTGGCAAAAATTGCATAGTAGAAGAACATCTAGGAGAAGAAATAATGTTGCAGTAATCTTTGAGAAAGGCAATCTGTTGCAAAGTAAATGATATTGCTGTGTGATATACATATAGGAAAGCAAATAAATTATCATTTTAAAATTCAGGCTAGCATTCAGAAAAAAAAAAGTAAATAAAAGGCATCCAGATTGGTAAGGGAGAAGTAAAACTTTCACTGTTTGCAGTAAACATGATACTGTATATGGAAAACCCTAAAGACTCCACCAAAAAACTAATATAATTGATAAATGAATTCAGAAAAGTCTCAGGATACAAAATCAATATATAGAAATTTGTTGGATTTCTATACACTAATAATGAAGCAGCAGAATGAGAAGTTAAGAAAACTTTCATTTACAATTGTACCAAAAAGAATAAAATACTTAGGAATAAATTTAACCAAGGGGGTGAAAGATCTGTACTCTGAAAAGTATAAAACATGGATGAAAGAAATTAAAGGTGACAGAAACAAATGAAAAGATATCCCATGCTCATGGACTGGAAGTACAAATATTGTTAACATGCCCATCCTACCCAAAGATCTACAGATATAATTCAGTCTCTATCAAAATACCAACATAATTTTTCAAAGAACTAGAACAAATGATCCTAACATTTGTATGGAGGTACAAAAGATGGTGAATAGCCAAAGCAGTCTTGAAAAAGAACAAAACTGGGAGTATCTTAAATCCCACATTTCAAGATATACTGCAAAGCTGTAGTAATTAAAACACCATGATACTGGCACAAAAATAGACATATAGAACAATGGTACAGAAGAGAAAGCCGAGAGATAAACCCATGATAATGTTGTCACTTAATCTTTGGTAAAGTAGGCAATAACACGGGATAGGAAAAAGTCTCTTCAACAAATGGTTCTGGGAAAACTGGACATACAAAAGAAGGAAACTGGACCACATTCTTATACCATGCACAAAAATGAACTCCAAATGGATTAAGGACCTTACTGGGAAAACTAAAACCATAAAAATCCTAGAAAAGAGCACAGGCAGTAATTTCTGTCACATCAGTTGTAGTAACATATTTATAGAGATATGTCTCCTGAGGCAAGGGAAACAAAAGCAACAATAAACTATTGGTACTACACCCAAATAAAAATCTGCACAGCGAAGGAAACAATCAATAAAACTTAAAGACAGCCTATTGACTGGGAGAAGATATTTGCAAATGACATATGAGGTAAAGGGTTAGTATTCAAAATATATAGAGAATTTACACAACTCAAACACCGAAAACCAAGTAATCCAACTAAAAATGGACAAAAGACATGAGCAGATATTTTTCCAAAGAGGACTTACAGATGGTCAACAGACACATGAAAAGATGTTCAGCATCACCTAATCATAAGAGAAGTGCAAATCAAAACCACAATGAGATATTACCTCACACTTGTCAGAAGGGCTAAAATCAAAACCACAAGAAACAAGTGTTGGTCAGGGTGTGGAGAAAGAAGAACCATGCACTGTAGTGCAAACAATTGTAGCCACTGTAGCAAATAGTTGATACTAGCCAAAAGGCCAAGAAGTGGCCACTGTAGCAAACAGTATGGAGATTCCTCAAAAGAAAAAAACAAAAAAAAACAAAAAAAACCAACAAAACAAACCATATGATCCAAAAATTCTATTGGGTATTTACCCAAAGTATATGAAAACACTGATTTGAAAAGATATATGTACTCCCGTATTTATTGCAGCATTATTTACAATAATAGCCACTAAGTGTCTATAATAATAATAATAATAATAATAGCAACCCAAGTGTCTATCAAGAGATGAATGGATAAAGAAGTGGTACACACACACACACACACACACACACACAATGGAATATTCCTCAGCCCCCAAAAAGAACAATATCTCTTTATTTGCAAAAACATGAATTGATCTTAAGGGTATAATGGTAAGTGAAGTAAGTCAGTGAAAGACAAACGCCATATTATTTCACTGTTAAATGGAGTTTAAGAAACAAAACAAATGATCAGAGAAAAAGAAGAGAGAAACAAAAAATAGACTCAACTGTAGAGAACAAATTGATGGTAACCAAGGGGAGATAGGTTGAGGATGGGTAAAATAGATGAAGGGGATTAAGAGTACACTTAAAGTGATGAGCACTGAGTAATGTATAGAATTGTTGAATCACTAGGTTATATATGTAAAACTAATGTAACACTATGTTAATTATACTGGAATTTAAAAAGAAAAATATTTATTTATTTATATATATTTTTTATTTTTATTTATTTATTTTAAATGTTTTATTTATTCTCAGAGAGAGAGAGAGAGAGAGAGAGAGCGAGAGCATGAGCAGGGGAGAAGCAGAGTGAGAGAGGGACACAGAATCCGAAGCAAGCTCCAGGCTCTGAGCCATCAGCACAGAGCCTGATGCGGGGCTCAAACCCACAGACTGTGAGATCATGACCTGAGCTGAAGTCGGATGCTCAACCGACTGAGCCACTCAGGCACCCCATTTTTTTTTATATTTTTATTTTTGAGAGAAAGAGAGAGAGTGTGCAAGCGATGGAGGGACAGAAGGAGATGGCGGGGACAGAATCTGAAGCAGGCTCCAAGCTCATCATGGAGCCCAAGGTGGGGCTTGATATCAGGACCATGACATCGTGACCTGAGCCAAGATCAAAGGTCAGACACTCAACCTACTGAGCCATCCAGGTGGCCCAAACAAAACCAAAGTTTAAAATTTTTTTTAAATTTCAGGCTAGTAGTTATTAATGACAGAATAAGAGTAGGTTGTAACAAGCCAAGAAATGCTCATTGACACTTATGGAATTCTGGCAGTTTTTTATCTGAGTAGTTATTTGGACAGATATTAGACTTCAAATTATTTGTTAATATATAGATTTAACCTAAATCTACTTTTCTCAGTGTACATTATTTTAAAAGGTGAAAAAAATACTAAAATTAGAAATGAACCACTGTTCTGAGATGTATTCTATGATGTGTATTCTCTGTCGAGAACTTTAAGAGCACCAGATGAGACTTATTATCAGAGAATTTTCAGCTTTGGTTATTTCATTTTCTAAATTTTTCAAATTTGGGGAGTAGAGTCTTTGGAGCAGGCTGACTTAGTGAAATCAATAACAACAAAACCACTGTATTTAAATGATGGCTGTCTCTAAGAAAAATGAAAAGCATAAACCTGATGATGCCACAGACATGTATGGAAAAATCAGAAGCTTTATCCACAATGTGAACTCAGGAAAGAACAATAAAATTAGTAAAATGTAGTCCCAAACAAAGATACATCATTAAGAAATAAGTGTTTGTTAAAAGAAAAGTACACTTGTGGGCAAAACTTTGTATATTTTTATAGGATAAGAATCAGTGAAGAAGATGCTTAGCAAACATGACTAGTTCTGAGCATTAAGCCAACAAAACCATTGGTTGTTAATTTTGTAGGGCTGTTGTAAGAAATAACCATGACCTGAGTGGTGTAAAACAGCAAAAATTTATCATTTACATGACTGGAGAAAAGAACTCTGAAATCAGGTGAGCAGAGCCCTGTTCTCTCTTAGTTTTTGGTGGTTGACAGCAGTCTTTGGTGTTTCCTGATTTGGGCCTGTGTTACTCCAATCTCTATCTACCTTCATGATCACATGGCCTTTTTGTGTGTCCATATCTTCTTCTGGCATTCTCTTATGTTTGTATGTCTTTCTCTGTGTCTCTCTCCTGTTTTTATGACACCTGTCATACTGGATTAAGGGTACACCCTACTCCAGTGTAACCTCATCTTAATTACACCTGCAAAGATACTATTTCCAAATAAGGTTACATTCACAGTTACCAGGGGTTAGGACTTCTACATATATTTTGGTAAGATGAAATTCAGTGCATGAAAAGTGGGGTTAATTTTATAGCATTGACTTCAACTATGGAAAATTAGCTTTTGTGTTTAGAAATTTCTGTTGCTAGCTATTCTTCTTTATTCGAGCAAGCAATTTATACCATAATTATAATATTAAAATTTTATAGTATTCACACATAGCAGAATTATATATACATATCATTAATACAGAATTTTATCTTGATTTTACCTTTAATTGACCATAAAAATCATTTTTGGGGGTAACTTAGTAGCCTAACAAAAAGGAGACAGATGGGCACAGGCAAATTTTAGTACTGATTTCCAAAAGCTTTGGTGATTGAATGAGAAAATAAACTGGAAAATATAAATATGTGGTGTAGTTTAAACTATTTGAAGTCAAAGATAAAATTTCCACTGTCTGTTCTTTAGATATTTTACTTGTTATCTCTTATAATGACCCAGATACTCAAATTACACTCTCAGGAAAGCCTGTGAGACAGAAATGGACCCAAAAACCTATACTTACCGATATTTTCTTCCTATGTAGTTTGCCTCTACAAATTGAATGATTTAATTTTTGAGTGTCTTAAAATTACCTTCTGTTTGAATATTTAAATTGCTAGATTGTGGTTTTCCTTCTTTCTCTTCTTGAATTTTAAAGATTTTATTGATATGTTTATTGTAACAATTTATAAAATATATTTAAATATATGTTGTGTGTGTATATGTATATGTGATCCATATATATGTATATATGTATGTGTATACATATTTATGAGTTCAGGAGTAAATGAAGTTCTTTTTATGAATCCTGTGTTCTGTTGCTAATGGAGATATAACAGCAAGAATAAACAATTCTAAATTCCTGCCTTCAAAAGCTCAACAATATATTTAGAAATTTAGCATGGCAGGATCTGGTAGATGGAAGGGGGGATTATATACATAATATATATAATTTTAAATCCAGTATAGTTAGCATTCTGTGTTACATTACTTTCAGTTATATGATATAGTGATTCAACAATTCTCTACATTACTCAGTACTCATAATTATAAGTATACCGTTAATCCCCTTCACTTATTTCACCCATCCTCCCCCCCACTGCCCCTCTGGCAATCATCAGTTTCTTCTCTAAAATTAAGAGTCTGTTTTTTGGTTTGTAATTTTTTTCTTTATTTCTTAAATTCCACATAAGAATGAAATCATATGGTATTTATCTTTCTCTGACTTATTTCACTTAGCATTATACACTCTAGATCCTTTCATAGTGTTGCAAATGGCAAGATTTCATTCTTTTTTATGGGTGAGAAATATTCCATTTGTGTATACTTATATGTGTATATACATATATACATACACACACACACACACACACACACACACCCCACATCTTCTTTATCCATTCAACTCTCAGTGAACACTTGGTCTGCTTCCATAATTTGGTTATTGTAAATAATGCTGCAGATAAACATAGGGGTGCATGTATCTTCTTAAATTAGTATTTTTGCATTTTGCGAGTGAATACCCAGTAGTGAAATTACTGGATCATATAGTAGTTATATATTTTTAAAAAAAATTTTTTTTTCAACGTTTTTTATTTATTTTTGGGACAGAGAGAGACAGAGCATGAACGGGGGAGGGGCAGAGAGAGCGGGAGACACAGAATCGGAAACAGGCTCCAGGCTCCGAGCCATCAGCCCAGAGCCTGCCGCGGGGCTCGAACTCACGGACCGCGAGATCGTGACCTGGCTGAAGTCGGACGCTTAACCGACTGCGCCACCCAGGCGCCCCTATAGTAGTTATATTTTTAATTTTCCATGCTCTTCCAGTGGTGCACCAGTTTGCACTGAATATATATTTTTCAATAAATGACTATGTTACTTGAAAAGCTTGTACAGGGAAAGCAGTGTAGCATAGTGTTTCAGACACAATGGCTCACAATTTAGCTTCTTATTAGCTGCTCACCAGCCAATTTTACTGTAAGCACGTCACTCACTTTTCTCTCAGACTCTGTTTTCTTATCTGTAAATTGAGGATATTAGTAGATAGTGTTTCATTGTCATTTACAGGATTTAATGCATGTTAAGTACATAGAACATTGCACTAAGCCAGTGCCTTAAGACTAATACATAATTCTTAATGGATGGTATATACCAAGTACTTAAAAATAACTGGTACAATACTGTTGTATTTGTCATTTGTTGTTTTCAGTACATCGAACAGCAGCCACTTTTATGTATTACATACTTAGGAAAATTAGGTGTCATTGAAATCTCTGCTGTCTAATGAGATCTAAAAGCAGTTTCCTAGGAAGTAGGATATTTGTTCAAAGAAGGACAGAAACACTTAGTCTGCCTGTTTTTTGTTTCTTTGCTTGTTTTTTATTTTCTTTCTTTTTCTTTTTCCTTATCCGTAGCTCAGACTCTTAAAATCAAAGGTGAAGGAAATTGAACAATGCATTTCCCAGATTACAGTCTTGGAGAAAGTAGAGCTTTGTTCTCACATGGCCCCGCTCAACACTTACCACTGTGACATGTAACTTAATGTTTATGAATCTCAGTTTTCTTATTTTCAGAAAAAGAAAGAAAATGTCTTCCCTTGCTAAGCAACTGTGAAAAATAAATTACATGCCATAAAAAGTGCCTGACACAGAGCAGGCAGTCGTTAAATGCTAGTTTCCTTCTTCATTTTTTCCACTTTCTCCAATCAGTTCACTTTTTCTGCTCTGGCAGGCGCTACTAACTGCCTTGTCTCACACTTTTCATGTTCCTTAATAAAGTTCAATTTGTTTTGCTTATAATTATTGGAAATAATTTATTGAACATAAAAATGATATTCAGATTTTGTTTCCTTCAGGATTCTTTAAAAAAAAATGTATCAGCAGAATTCCTGTTAAGAAATTTTACTGTGAAAATTTTAAGTGTGAGGAAGACCGAAATAGCCATAACTGTACAGTGAGCAGTTCTTCCCCTGGGGGTGGAACTTTATAGAAGTTAAAACATTGTCAACATGATGGCTTGTCAGACATGGGCTAAGGAAAAGGATAGTTTATTTGAATATACGTCAGTAATAGATCATAATGGATGTCTGATACAATTGTCTCTACATTAAATAGGGCCTTGCCATTGAAAGCCTAATATTTGATATCTGTTTATGCCTCTCCCCCAAATTCTCTAGTTTAACTACTTTTTTTGTAACTTGTCTCATAAACAGAAGTCAGAAAACTTTTTTTTTTTTTTTTTTTTTTTTGGTAATTCTGTAAAAGGACAGACAGGAAGTATTTTAGGCTCTGTGGATAGTATAGTTTCTGTTGTAAAACTACTCAGGTCTGTTTTTGAAGAGTTAGAAAAAGTCATACATATGGCATATATAAACAAATGAGTGTGATGTGTTCTAATAACATCCTATTCACAGAGCAGTTGGTGGGTTAGATTTGGCTTTCAGGCTATGGTTTGTCAACCTCTGTTACAGAATATATTTTGAAAAACAGAATGAGTTTTAAGTAAGGGATTCTCTTTATAGCATATTGGAAAGATCATGTGTTATGAACCTGGTGGTCTTAGGTTCCATTAACCATCAGTTAGTGGCTGGTTTTCCTCAGAGTAACTATTTAATATTAAATCTGTTTGGTGTGCTATTGTATTGTATGTTGAAAAACTAGCTCCATATAGGTAACAGTTCTTATGCATATAGATAACAGTGAACATCTACAACAACAACAACAACAACAACAACAACAACAAAAGATGATGTTGGCTGCCTGAATGTCTTCAGGTCTTCATGCTTCACAGGGCACTGAAAGAGGGTCAGAGTGAAGGGAGTTATGTGACTCGGATACAGCCAATCAGAATATTTCATCTCCTACTTTCAGTGAGCAATGCAGAAATGGTAATATCATCTATGCTCGGTCAGGTCATCCCTAGGATGTTCTTGAAGTTGTTATTAAATTTAAGAAGTGCAGTGGAGTTATATATTCTGAGAAATGAAAGGATACAGTCCCTTGATACCCTCCCATCTGTGCTAGAAGCCATTAGATGGGGAAGAAAAACCAGGGAAATAGGTAGAGCCCTGATATTAACATTTATATCCTGGATCCAGTTATATTCTAAGGTAGTTTTTCCTTTTATTTATTTATTTTTGTCTTCTTGAAAATGAATTTGAGTTATGTTTCTGTGTTTGAAATAAAGATATTTAGCAATAAGCCTTTATATTATTATTTTCACTAAGATTTTATCTTCTCTAAAAGCATAGATAGGCCTGGGAAATATGACATATTATTATATCATTGGTGGGGTCATAATGTCTGTCCATAAAGCTTGGGCTCACATCACAGGTCAACCACTCCCAAGTGCGTAACCTTGTACAATTTATTTAACCTCCCTTTTTAAAATCTTGATCTTGTCCTTCGTATGACACGTGTTATAGGGATAAATTAAGTAAGTAGGTATAAAGACCTTACAACAGTAGCTGACACAGAGCAGGTATCCAAAAAATGTTACCTGTAATCATTACTAATTTATACTTTACAGAGAAAGTTTTCCTCAAATCCCTTATGCTAAAAAGATTGTTATAAGGATGCCAAGAATAGAACGGGAGGTATTAGACCGAAGTGTGAGTCTGGGGAAGTGGGCAAGTGAAGATTAGATCACAGAGGGGCACCTGGGAGGCTCAGTTGACTTTTGTGTCATACTTTGGCTTATGTCATGATCTCGTGGTCCAAGGGTTCAAGCCCTGCATCAAGCTCTGTGCTGACAGCTCAGAGCCTAGAGACTGCTTTGGATTCTGTGTCTGTCTGTCTGTCTGTCTGTCTCTCTCTCTGTCCCTCCCTCACTCATGGCCTGTCTCTCTGTGTCTCTCACAAATGAATACACGTTAAAAAAAAAAAAAAAAAAAAAAAAGATTAGATCACAGAGAACACAGGCACATTGAATGCAAAGAAGACCACTTTTTCTTAGTTACGATGTTGCCTGTGGTTTGTAAAGTGGAAAGCACACTGTGTTTGCATGAACCTGTTCTAGCTCTGCTGCATGTATGTGTTCATACATAAAAGTGAACATTTGAAATATACATGCAGATGTACTTAAAAGAACAAAGTCCACATAAGAGCATACCAAATAAAAGCTGTACAGAGTCCAGTACAAATGTGTTGAATTAAATTCCTTTTTTTGAACAATTGCTTTAAATTTTAATTTTAAAATTGATTTAAATTAAAATCATGTGACTGAATTCAAACTCCATGTTTCAAATAAGTACATTTTTACAGTCAAGGCCCTAAGGAAAGGCTTGAGCCTGTATAGAGCACTGCTACTCAAAATTTCCTCCATGGGCAATTACTGAACTGCAAACTGATATTTAAAGATTCATATGTTTTTATAGCAATATGACACAATTATGTATGATGAATCTAATAATAAAAAAACATAGATTTGTATTTTCTGTAGTTTTACCTTTTGTCTTTCATTTTAAGAGTAATTTAATTTTGCCTTGTTCTGTAAAAATTATTTAAACATGACCAATTGACATTTGCGGGGAGGAGGTCTTTTATCACCAGTAGTTTAAGAATCATTACTCTAGAGCATAAGGTGGTACTGAGGCGAGTATAGGAATGTTCAGGATAGAACTGAAGTCTATTGTCATAGGTTGCACTGATTCCCAAGAGGCAACCATTAAGCCCATCCAGCATTCAGAAGTCATGAGTAGCCCTTCATTCACTGCATGTTACAAGCCAGTGGAGTAGAAATGCTGATTAGAATCCAGCTCCAGGGAAGGAGATTGCCAGCAGACAGATTCAGGAAGCTGAGGTCTTCAGAAGGCAGAAGAGCCATCTCCACAAAAACCTATCAGGATTAAGAAGGGAAATCAGGAAGATTTTATGGGATATCAGGATTATATTAAAATATGAAATATACCTAAGCCTGTAGGTTGGGCATTCTTCTCTGATGACTTTGAAAATTCCTGTGGATAGAATTTCCATAGCTTCTGCTCAAATATACATGACCCAAAATTTCAAGAATGACTACCATGAACAGAGTATGTTAGTGACTTCAGTGATAAAGATCCCAGGAAACATAGGCAGATTGACAGGAAACAAGAGTCTACTTATTATCCAGTCAATTTTATGCATGCAGGTCACCATCCAACCACAGTTTCTTCACATGATTGGCTTAAAGGAGCTGGAAAGGATACAGGCTAGGGGTGCAGAGAGAGCCTCTTATCTCTGATGTTCTGTGGGGAAGTTTTATTAACATCTAAGGACAAATAAGTGTAGATCACATTAACTTTCAAGCAAAATTATTAGGCTACAAGGAAGGTTTTGCAATTAAGCCAAACTGTGATTTCTCTAACTTTACCAGTGGAGAGAATTTTAAAGTTCCAACATACAAAAAACAAAACAAAAAAAAAAAATTCAGTTTATACAGAACGTCCAACATCCCATGAAATTATGTTTTAAGAACTTTTTGTAAAGTTACTGAAACAGGAAAATGGCTTTGGATGATAAATAATTTCAAAGTTCAAAGACAATAGGCAAAGCTTTACCACCATAGTATGTAAAAGGTTGGAAGTGACTAAAACCCTGTTGTCTGAGTCAGTAAGAAGTCCTGTCTGCCTCCCCCAGCACTCCTGGACTGGTGTTGCCTTCCTACGTACCTTCTCTATTTTTCTCTGTATCTATAACTTCATACAGTTTCCTTCCTTTCTCTACACTTTTTATTCCTGATACAACTTGACTCCACCCACATTTCATCTTTCTCCTTTTAATGGCCATATTATAAAACTTAAAATTCTGTCTCCCTCTCTTTTGCTCTATCAGATAGTTAATCCCAATTGATTCTTTTTAATTCTTAATACATTTTTCTATTTTTAAAAAACTTGATGACAATACTTAAGATTCCCTGCCCCCCCCCCCATGCGTTCCTGGTTGTTGGATGAAGCCAATTTTTTCCTATGACTTTCAACTTTCCTTTCACTTCATTTCCCTTCAGTAATCCAAGTTGCACACAGGATTGAATAATGTCATTTGGTGAATTGAGCCACCAAAGTAATTAGCACAAAGGTAGTCTTTAAGGAAGAGCAAGAGAAATTTTATGAACATCAATAAAACAAGTCATATTAAATAAAAGAATTATTTGCTAACTCTCCAAGGACTTATTTGAACAAATTCCCATCTTTAAACGTACAGATCTTTGTCATTCTGCTGTCTTGCTGCTATTTGAAACATTTTTAAAGTTATAAATAGGAAAAAAAATGATCTGCCATAGAGCTCTATGGTAGATCTTCCTCTGTGTAATTGACACATTTTCTTACAAAACACTTCTTGGATTGTGTTACTGTGTTTAGGTTTGTGCAGATTCTGTAGACTTGTACAATTCTATGCGATATCAGAATGAATGCAATATTCATAAAAAAACTTACATATTTTAAAGCAATTTTAAAAAGTCATTTTGCTTCTTCTGCTCTTTTACATGGCTTACTGAAATGAACTATATTTCTAAACGTTGGGCTCTTTTCTCAGTATTTTAGGTACTGTTCATTTTAAGAAAATATCAAAAGGTTGTATATATAAAACTAGTGGTTATAAGTGATTTTTATGGTTTATATTCAGACTAATGTGGTCAGTTTACTTCTGGATAACTCATACAATATCTGACATTCTGAATAATACCTAATGAGGTATTTCTGATCATTAAAATTCATTTTCCAACATGCTGAAGTGCAAGTCATAGGCTTAGCGCAGACATATGATTCCATTTTCAAGGTAGCCCATGCCAGCCTCCATTTCCTAACTGGTTTAGTATCTGGGCTAAGGTTTTAATTAAAAGCAACACATCTCATTTTATTTTTACAAAAATGTGAAAAAATACCATACTACCAATATGTAATGTTTGGTTTAGTGCCATAAGCTCTTTATTTAATAAAAGTTGATGTGTATGTATTTTTAATTATGTTCCCTGCACAAAGAAGTATTGTGATGATTTATTTATTTTGTTATAAACATGTCTCTTTGTATGCAGAAACACAGTTCTTGTATGTGGACCATTGGCTTTGAGATAATCCTGACCAATAACTAGTTAAAAGTCAAATTCTTCAAGCTACCTATGAGTAGTATTTGCCGTATTCTTACCCCTCACTAAACATTAATAATACATATGGTATTATACACATTCACCAACCCAAGTTTTTTTTAAGTTTATTTATTTTAAGAGACAGAGTGAGAGAGCGTGAGCAAGAGAGGGGCAGAGAGAGGAGAGAGTGAGAATTCAAAGCAAGCTCCGCACTGTCAGCATGGAGCTGGGAGCTGAACGTGGGGCTCTAACTCACAAACCATAAGATCATGACCTGAGCCCAAATCAAGAGTAGGACAGTTAACCAACTGAGCTATCCAAGTGTCCCATCAACCTCAAGTTTTATTAGACTTGCTCCTTAAGTTTCCTAAGTTAGAGAATTTGACCAGAAAAAGCAATGTATTTATTTTTCTTGTGTTGCTGGTTTTGATTCAAACAGCTTAGTAATATCTTGACCATATTTACAATGAAGAACTGTCCATAGGAAGCATACACGTCCAATTACAGTGAAACTAGGAATGCAGAAAAAGCATATTGCCCTTTTCAGTACACTGTGAATGTCAGAGCCCTTGTGTTAGATTGTACTGATTCTGGTTTGACTATGTGACTTGTGTGGACTACTGGAATGTGAAAGAAGGATTGTTGCTTTAGCCTAGACCCAGAATGAAACACACAAGGATTAGACATAATTTGATGAATATCCTGGAGAAGAGCCACCACATGAAACCTGCAGACTCTTACATAATTTATTACTGAATTTTTGAGATTGCATTTTGTTGCAACACCATCATGGTAGGCGTTGACTAACACAGCTCATCTGTGAGCATTCTTTACTTCCACACCACCCCCTAGTTGTACCTTCTGTGTTCTGGGAACAGAGCTTTCAACCACAGCATATTGGAAAGTTTTTATACAAAGAACTATGTGATAATAAATATAATTGGACCTATGTATTACTAATCCTTTGCACACCTCTTCACTCTTTCTTAATATAATGCTTGAACCCAGCCTGATGCTGGTAATAAAGGGACAGGAGTTAACATATTGACTATGCCACCAATATGAATACTCTGAGAAAATAGTTTTGCTCAATATAATTTTGTTATTTTCTTTGTTGGATATGAATTGTGTTCTTTCATTGTTTCAGCTACTATATTAAGGATCTGAAAAAATAAAGAACAATGCTGTGCCTTGTTTCTTAGGAGCTCATAGATTGGTTGTGGAGAAAGGTATGCAAGAACAGTTATAACTGAGAAGTGAGTATTGTATATAAAAGAAAAATGGGACTTTTATGGGAATCCATGAAGCAAAAGGCCCCCTTTTGCTAAAGGGGATAGCTAAAGAATAGGGAACTATATAACATATATAGTGACATTTCTAGTGAAGTCAAATGGTGACATAGAAGGTGTGAGAAAAACCTTGGTCACATGAATAACTGTGACATTTTGAAGACTTTTATGCTATTGGCTGTTTCTAAAATTGGTGTCTGATATGAGAAGGAACTTGAAAGGGGCAAAAGATGAGATTTCAAGGAAGACTGGGACCAATTGTGAAAGGTTTTCTTTCTCTGATAAATGAGAAAATAGGCAAAGGAGATTTTTAAAAGAAAATATTATTGATTAAAACTTTGAAGTGAGGGGAAGGATTGAAAAGAGTTCCATTTTCCATGGATGATTATTGGTGACATTTTGAAAAATGACCTGGAGTTGAGGGATAGTTGCATTGGGAATATCTTCTGGGAGGTAGTTAGGATGAGGTATGTCTGGGCACCTCAAGTATAACATGACATGGGGAATAGAGACAGGCAGAGTCCAAAGGCTTTGTGTGGTGGAGTAAGGAGTACTTTGTGACTAATGAGATGAAGTGGATGGAGAAAGAACTAAATCATTAGAGAGAACCTTTTGGTTTCTTTCTGAGTTAGCACATGGACAATGTTTTAGTTTTTAAGGACTGCCATAAGACCATACAAAAATATGGGTCGCTTCAGCAACAGTAACTTCCCTTGGCTTGCAGATGGCTGTTCTCTTGCTGCCTCTTCACATGATATTCCCTCTGTGCCGGAATGCCCTTGGAATCTTGGTTTGTCTTAATCCCTTTTTTTTAAATTTTCTTTATTTTTGAGAAACAGAGCACAAGCAGGGGAGGGGGAGAAAGAGAGAGAAAGAGAGAGAGAGAGAGAGAGAGAGAGAATCCGAAGCAGGCTCCAGGCTCTGAGCTGTCATCACAGAGCCCAATGCAGGGCTCGAACCCATGAACCATGACATCATGACCTCAGCCTAACTTGGATGCTTAACCGACTGAGCCACCTAGGTGCCCCATTAATCACCTCTTCTTATCAGGGCATCAGTCAGATCGAATTAGGGAACATCCTAAGGGATTCATTTTGAGTATGTTCTTTAAGGGCCCTATCTCAAAATAGAGTCATATTTTGAGGTATTTGGGCTTTAAAGCTTCAACATATGAATTTGGGGGGGGGTACCCAATTCTATCTGTAATAGACAGTGATGTGGTAAAATAAGCCAGAACAAACAAAAACAACAACAGTCAATTTTTTAAAGAAGTATTATAATTCAGGACTCTTTCATTATACAAATGAAAATTTTAAATATGTTTGGTATGACTGATATGTATAGTTCTGAAGATCAGAAAATGGGAAGGACTGGTCGAAGTCATCGGCTATTGTGTCTTCAATCTATGAGACTAAAGGTTAATATAACACTGAGCATAATGGGCCAAGGGATAAAAAAAGTGGAATCAAATAAACATGAGGGATGGTTGGGAGTAAGCTCACTGCATGGTGTGGTTTTGTGGTAGGGTCACCTTCCTAAGGAAAGAAAACAAAAACAAAAACAAAAACCTCAAGGCAACCTGGCTATACAAATACGTGACAACATCCCTCATGACCTTGTAACATGAGACCACTTAATTAGACTGCATGTTTGTGTGTTACCATATATGGGAGACAACGTAGTAAAAAATATATGTAAAAAAACTATGCCACGTGGTGTTCGGCACTCAGTTCTTTAGGTGCAAACCCCACTGAGTGGTGTTGGCAGGAATAAAGTTGCTTCCTGGAAAGAAAAGCCTCAGTTTCATGACTCTGTGTGAGAATCCTGCTACAGTTTAGCTGCCAGGAAACTAACAGCTATTATTATAAGGAAAGAGGTTCATGCTTCACTTTGTACTGGTCATGTCAGTACTTTCATTTTAACGTGTTTAATGGGTATCATCCTTTAAGGAGAGCTCAGAAGGGCTAGAGATTTATTTTGAGAATAACACAAAGATTTAAAACATTAACTTATTCTCTTTCACTGAGCCCATAGTTAATTTTGTTCTACCAATGTTTGTACCTACTATAGGCTAAGCTACCATTTACAATAACCCCAGCTTTCTTAGAGTTTATAGTGTAATGATAGAAGAATCATTAATCAGAAAGTCCTATAACTAAAAGTTAAATTACATTGTGTCAAAGAGTGTGAATAAAAAATATGTATTATGTGAGCCTATACTCGTGGTATTTATCTTAGGGAGATCAGAGAAGGCTTACACACATACATACACACATACCCAAAAGGTGAATTAATCATATATCTCTTAAAAGGAATATTGAAGGAAATTAGGACAATTTCATTCTGGAAGAGATTATTCCAAGGTACATATTTTCTGTCTTGAAATAATTGACCAACTGTATTCTCAAAGAGACTTTCTATTTGTTATATTTCCAAAGGGTAGAATGATAACAAATACCTCCACATTACAGGGGGAAAGATTGCATCTTGGCATGATTGGAGTGGGGCTCCTAATTTAGAAGAGCTGAATTTGAGGGTCAAAATTAGAGGAAAGGAACATAGGGTTATATAAGAAGGAGAAGTTTTTATTAATCCATTGAAAGCTGGAGTCCCAAGCTTTCTGAGGTACCTCATTTGTCATAAAAAGAGGAAACCTTGGAGCAATTGGATATAATAGTCTTGCTGGTTGTAAATGAAGAGGAGATAATAGGATTCATTTTGTGTAGGAAGTGGGGAACAATTCCACTCTCTAGTATGGAGAGATAATTATGTTTCCAGGTAAAGGAAGGTGGAGAAAGAACTAGAATGTTCAGCAGGATTACTAAGTGGGTCAGTAAAACTGAGATGAGAGAATAAATATTCTAAAGTACTATCGTAGACCCTTGAGTGGCACAGTTACCCAAGGCCTTGAGATAATAGGATAAATATATCACTGGTCCTACCATCAAAGAGTTTCCAGTTTAGTGGGGAGAAAATGCAGTCTATAGTGAGAGCAGGGACATGTGCATAATGCTACATGGTCACACACACACACACACACACACACACACACACACACACACAACATTTAGACCATCTTTGGGTGAGAAAAGTCCCAGAGATGACAACTAAACTTATTCTTAAAGAAAGAGGAGGGTTATTGCTATGGTCAGAATTTTTAGGTCCCTCTCCTCTGAAATTCATATGTTGGAAACTTCACCCCCAAAGTGGTACTGATAGGAGGTGGGGTCTTTAGATAGTGATTGGGTCACATGGTCAGAACCAGTGTGGGTGGAATAAGTGCTCTTATAAAAGAGGGCTGACCGAGTTCCCTAGCCTTCTTCCTCTGTGTGAGGACAAAATGAAGAAGTCAGTTGTCTGCAACCTGAAAGAGGGCTTTCACCAGAACCTGGCCATGCTGGCACCTTGATCTTGGACTCCCAGACTCCAAAACTGTGAGAGATGCATATCTGTTATTTCTAAGCTGCTACCCAATCCATAGTATTCTGCTATGGCGGCCCAAATAGACTAAGCTAGTTAAACAGGCCAATGTGACTAGAGATGAAGTTATAGGCAGAGGAAACCACATAAGCCTAATCTTGTCATGAGATACATCATAGCATGTGCTGCAACGTAAAAGCAAATAAACATTGGAAAATTAAGTGGTTGGCAAATAATGCTAGTCCCCCCTCCGAAAAAATTTGAGATGAGGAGTGGAGACAGAGACACTGACTACCAAGAACCGTGTTTGAGATAAATTGGAAACACCTGCACCTTTCTAACTTCTGCAAGTTTGTTGTTCATGTTGCCGTCTGTCCCCACATTGCATGCCATAAAGACTTAAGGATAACAACAACAACAACAACAACAACAACAACAAATGTTTGCATTCTTATGCTTAGAAATAGGAGAATGGATAAAGGGAAGAGACTGTTTCTCTCTAAACCAAGGAAGGACGTGTTTAATAGCAGTGTCATCATGCAAAAGAAAATAGACTGATACCTTTGGATTTGAAGAATAAAAAGAGAATTTTTAAAAGGCCTCTGGATCTATGCAAAGTGACTTTTGGGGAAAGGGGTTGAGTCTTTCAGAGTAAACCAGCCAGTTATGAACTATGTAAATATATATTTTTTTAAATTTTTAAGTGTTTATTTTTGAGAGAGAGACAGAACGTGAGCTGGGGAGAGGCAGAGATAAAGGAAGACACAGAATCTGAGGCAGGCTCCAGACTCTGAGCTGTCAGCACAGAGCCTAAGGCGAGGATCGAATCCACAGACCGCGGAATCATGACCTTAGCTGAAGTCAGATGCTTTACCAGCTGAACCACCCAGGTGCCCCTCAACCATGTAAATGTCTTAAATAGTATCTGTCCAGCTTCTGCCTACTTTCCTTTATTCTGAGTTTCTCCATATGTTGTCAGCCTAGCAGGATTTTCCTCATGTACAGTGAAGGTAGAGAGGAGCTGCCTGCAGGGATGTGAGGGGTATCAGGAAAGACTTTAATAGGTAAAATACTTTGCCCACTATTGCTTAAAAATGTGTGCTTTCCTACCTTGCACAAAATGCATAAATGGTCCTGTGCCTGTGGGGATGAGGTAGTCAAAAGAATGCAAAGGAAGAGAAAACACCATCAAAAGTGCCTTGACTATAGTATAGTGCTGCTCAGTAGCAAAGCAGGTATCTGTCTTGTCCAGGTTAAATAAAACATCAATCGCCTCTGAAATATGCTTAAAATTACAGTTTATTTATGGACGTGTACTGGCAGTTGCAGTCACCAATATAAATACAATGCATTTCAGTTAGAAACAGACCACATATCAGGAAGTGTCCTGAGAGCCTGATAAGCAAGGCCACTGTGGGGAGAAATATGTAAAAAAGTTTGTGATAGATGAGTGGAAGCAGCAAAATTTGTTTCTGGCAAAGGAAGGAGGCGCAATGAGAGAAGGAAAGAAATGAGAGAGAATAAATTGTTCTGTGCATGTGAAGGCATTCTTTCTGTAATTCACTGTACTTTGCATTCAGAGATGAGGCTCCTGAGGAACTTTGGTCTGGGTGGATACTTGTGCATAAAAAATGTTATGTTCATAAGTTGGTTTTGACAAATATGTCAAATGGGCTGGGAAATAAAAATAAAACTGAACAATGACAATAAAGAATAAAGAATGCAGTCTTCCTTTAAAATGATTATAATACATTTGGGAGAGTAGAAAACTGAAAGTCAAGGTGGTTAAAGGTTAAGTAAGGTAAGGTTGGGATTCCCTTCACCTCTCTACTTTCACAAAGGCTAAAGTGATGTAACTAACAAGTCATCTCTGAGAAAAAAGAGAGGTGCTTCTTCGACTCCCAAATTATCCTTGGTACAGATTCTCCCAAAATACCTTGGATTCACAGATGTCGTTTTGTGGATATTGCCATTAGGGAAGTTCAAAGTGAACTGAAAAGGGGAAAAGATGCTTCATGAGAGAATATTTGGGAGAGCCAGGGTACAGCGATAATGACCTGTCCAGGTGCTTGTGTCTATGAAGATCAAGGATGAGTGGAAGCAGATAGTGTGAACACATTGACCCAGTTGTCCTGGTTATAAGACTGATAATCCCACATCCCATAAATATCCCAAATCTAGAGAATATTGGATCAGTTGGTCATCCTAGATATAAGAGAAAGGAGCACGTTGTCCCCCAACTAGAGTTAGCTGAGTGTCCGAACATGCAGATAGACTCTGGTACCACTAGCTATTAAGTAAAGAGCTACAGGATGGAGGCAGTGCTTATTGAATTGGAAAAAGCATAAAGTTTTCCAAGGAGCCAAGTCTCATGTGTAAAGGACTGCTTATTCCTTGTGTGTCTAGAAAATTCTGTAGGAAATAGGAGCTGGGAAAAAATGTCATGGCTGCTATCGATCCCTCCTAGTGAAGGGCTATCTCACAGCTAAAGGGACCCAACTGAGAAGTTCTGAAGTATACACAACTCAGTAGACGAGGGGATGGTACTATGCTCCTGTAGAATGCCTCACTTCAGGGGCACCTGGGTGGCTCAGTCGGTTAAGCGTCCAACTTCGGCTCAGGTCATGATCTCAGGGTTCATGGGTTTGAGCCCCACATCGGGCTCTGCACTGACAGCACAGAACCTGGAGCCTGCCTTGGATTCTGTGTCTCCCTGTCTCTCTGCTCCTCCCCCACTCACACTCTGTCTCTCTCCCTTTCTCAAAGATAAATAAACATTAAAAAACATTTAGAATGCCTGGCTTTAGAAACTGAGTATGTGTCCAGGTGAGCCTCCAAGACCACCAGCTTCACCACAAAATCTTAAACAGCCCTCATTGCCATCCAGACTGAAGGAAATAGCAGGCGGCTAGCACATAGGCAGATAGTTTCGAGCAAAGCAAGAAACCAGACTGGATGCTGCATCAAGAACTGGTGCTGGCAGAGAGATAGAAAGGAAGCAGTTATAAAACATCCTGTTTCCTTCAATGTTTCCTCAACCAGACTGAAGGAGATCAAACCCTCTCATTTCTGTCATTGAGGACAGGAGAAACCTATAAAGGTAGGAATGGAATTCAGAGAAGATGAAGTTGAGTAGGAATTGGAACCATGAGGTGTAGAAGCAAACCCTGATGGAGATGTGCAAAGGACAGTAGCCAAAATTGTCATCCTTTGAACTAAATTAAAATTACCCTTGATTGGATTTACTCCAAGGAGAAACTGATAATGGCAAATTAAGGCTAAATTTGCAAGATAGAGAAGGAAAGATTTTGGAGATAGGAAATATTTGTGGTTCAGTATTACCTCCAGATTTATCTTTATAAAAGAGACTCATTTGGCTTTTTTCTTTCTTTCTTTCTTTCTTTCTTTCTTTCTTTCTTTCTTTCTTTTACTAAAAATTAACATATACTTAATGCACAATTTGCAAGGCTTTCTAGAAAGATAAGTCTCACCTAGCCCTTAAGCAAAGGCTGATTAGCTCACTTGATGCCCTCTCACCACAGGGCTCCTTCTACAAAGCCCTTCTTGTGGCATTCTAATAGGACAGGAATGTTAACAGTTACTCAAAAGCAATCCCCAGTGCTCACCTATCTGTGTCTTCTTGGAATGACAAAAGGAATGTGGAGTCTCTGTGTTGTATAGCCAGAGGCAAATAGGGAATCAAAGGCAGGCAGGGATGTCTCTTATTAAAACAGAATACACTTGTCTGAGTAAACCGCACTTAGATATGTCCCTGTCACATAGTGCATAGAAAATGGCTTCTTAAGTAGGTGAATTACATATAAAAACTAAGGTGGATAGACAAGGGGCGAATTGAATGCTTGAAAATACTTTTTGTTTTTCAATTTAAATACTAAATAAATAACATATAATGCACAATGGCATAGGGGAGATGTTTGGGAAAGAATCTAGGAAGATTAGACATTAAAAAGTAAAGGATGATTGAAATATGAAACAGTGCATCGAATTAGAAAAGCTTGTTTAACCTGTTAAACAGAATGTGAAAAATATGGCAGTCTTGCTTAAAGAATTGTCCCAGTACAAAGCATATTTTCTTCCTGCTCTTCTCCTCCTCCTCCTTCTTCTCCTCCTCCTCCTCCTCCTCCTCCTCCTCCTCCTCTTTCTTCCCCTACCCCTCCTCATTCTCCACCTCCTCCTCCTTCCCCTGCTCTTCCTCCTCCCCCTCCTCTTCCTCCTCCCTCCTCCTCTTCCTCCTCCCTCCTCCTCCCCCTCCTCCTCCTCCTCTTCTTCTTCTTCTTCTTCCTCTTCCTCTTCCTCTTCTTCCTCTTCCTCTTCCTCTTCCTCTTCCTCTGCTTCTTTTTTGTTATTGTTTTTTATTGTCCTGTTTGGATCTATGACATGGCAGTGTGTTTACTAAGAACCGATAATGTTAAACTAAATCCTTTTATTTATTCTTGGGATGACCCATCATAGAAAATTAGAAAAAGCATTATGTTCAGAGAGTGAGATTCTGGGCTCCAGCCTTGACCATATTTCCAATATTTATGGCATTAGAGAATTTGTATGACTTTTCAGTTTCCTCACAAATAGAAAGGGAGAAAAAATATGTAAACTTTAGGTTCATGAGAAAGAGAAGATGCAGTGACATATATGGAAGCTCTTTAGAAATTGCTAGGAACATTCTAAATTTAAAGTGTGAATGTTAATAATTTTATTTTCTTTTTTACAGCCTTCTAACTTCTTGTTCTGGGCTGCTAGGATCTGATTGTTCATGCTACAACTCTCACTTTATTGTATTTTATGTAAATCATCTCCATGTACATCCCATTCCTTTTCAACTTTCAACTCTGTCATCCTCATGCTATTTTCCCGTGTGAAAGAAAAGTGGCTGTTACAGTGGCAGGAATCACATACAGACAGGATAATGTAACATGGAATAAGAGGAACTTGCTCTCCCTACATGTTGCTTGTGTGCTACTGATCAAAGTAGAAACCTTTCAGAGAAACCTCCTTCCCACATTCTTTTTTTTTAAGTGTTTATTTTTGAGAGCTTGTGAATGGGGGAGGGATAGCAGGGAGAGAGGTAGAATATCTGAAGCTGGCTCTTGGCTGACAGCAGTGAGCCCAACCTGGGGCTTTAACTCAAGAACCGTGAGATCATGAGGAGCCAAAGTCAGATGCTCAGCTGACTGAGCCACCCTTCCCACATTCTTATTTTCACATCATGTTGGTCCAAATTCGATTGTATTTCCATGCCTAAACCGTCAGTGGAAAGCTACTGTGGTAAGTTTAGACTTACCAGAACCTGATCCTGAAGCCTAAATCTCTGTGAAGAACAAAGACATAAAGAAAACTAGGGATTTTTTTTTGAGTTGAAAAGAGTAGGTATGTTTGGTTGACAACAACCAGTGTCTGCCCACAAGCATTATTCCTAATTTGGTAGCATTACTTACTTACTTTCATGAAAATAGAGGAACTTACATAAATATAATTACAAAACCTGGTTCAATATATGCATTTCCCCCCCCTAAATCTTATGTTACCAAAATATTTCCTACTTTTCCATAATATTGATCTTTTTTGAAACTATCAGAAGGAGACAAAATCCATGGGAGTCATATTACTAAGAAGTTAAGATTTTAGAAAATTAAATAACTCTCTAGTTCTAAGTGAACACTGTGTTAGGCATTATTCAAAGTTAAAATATCAGGTGTCTGAAACTGACAACAGCTTCTGTGATGTGTATGTGTGCAAAGAACCACAGTACCCAAGGAATGGATTAAGCAGGTGATTTTGTGTGTTAATGTTGGATGTGCTTTGTACCACTTTTTTAAAGTCACTTTTTTTTTTAATAGTTAACTGAGACAGACTAAGTGACATTTTACAGTTTTGTGAGGAATTGCCATGGAAATGTGGAATTAGCTGTTCCCTGTGATATATTACAGTGATGTCTTGGAATCCTAGTAGATTACACTCTGATCAATTCTGGTCAGACTAACCCATATTAACAGTATCTGATATCACTTTTCTGTTTTGGGCATCTCTACAAATGTGGAAAAACTGATTTCCATGATAAAAGAAAAGAAAAACAAGCTTTTTGATAAGATATTCCTTCAGTAGTTATGAATATTTGATGCCACATGTATTAACATTGATTTACATAATGCCTCTATGGACTGTTAATTTATGCTGGGGTATAATATTGTAAACTTTAAGCATTGTTTTCTTTAGGGAAAATATTTAAAAGTTTCAAAATATCTCCTGTATAGTGCATAGAAATCGAATAAACTAAATTTTATTTTCATGACTTCAGGTTTAAAATCAGGAGAGGCAAGGAAAGCTTCAAAGAAATTCTGAATTCTAAAAAAGAATCAAAATTCCATTTTCTTTTCTAATTCCCAGCCATTCATGCATCATTTCAATCCTGCGTAACACAACTTTCCTGAAGGCTTTTGGGCAGCAGGTACACTGAAAACCATTGTATTTGGGATCAAATCTCCTGAGGGTATGCTTATCAATAGAAAAAGATTTTGGTTCTTTCACAAAACAAGTCTTTCTTATCTATATGAACACAGTATTTTTTACAATGGAACTTAGCTGCTTTCTAGAAAGTATTTTTGAATATTGAACTAAACTCACTTGTGGCATCAGCTTTTCCTTGACACTAGCGAATGCTCTCTTAAATGCCAAACAATTGTAGATACATAAGAAACCAAAAACAGTATGTTTGTTCTGATACATTGAAAACAAAACAGTATAACAAGCATCTTAACCAAGTAATTATAACCTGAAATTACATGGTTTTTGTTATTGCAATGTGTAGAGCAGTTTATTGTAATCACTTGAATTTTACATTGGATCCATCAGATTGGGTAGGTTAGTTAGTATCCATGATGTTCAAATATACTCAAGTTGGTATGAGGTAAAGGGAGGGTAGGAGGAGGCCATAATTCCTCTCAGTGTCTTTCAACCTAATTAGAAACATAAGAAAAATTTTTGTGAATGACATGGTCTTCACTTCGTCATGCAATCCTATGGGGGTAGTTACAATTCCTGTTTCATAGGAAACAGCTCTGAGTCTCAGAGACATTAAGTAAAGAGAAAAATGGAGGAAAATAGATTTCAAAGTGGGGAGGTAGGATCAGAGTATGCCAGACTCTTCACTGGGATGTAACACAGCCACTAAAGCCACTCTGGATAAAATTACATGCTGAGCACCACCACCTATAATGAGAAAGATGGGGAGGAGACACTCCACATTCAAAGGGGATGCTGTCTTGCTAATTTTGCTCTCTGTGTGGTTTTCGTTAATCCTTCTGACCAGAGTAAGCATCATATGCAGCACCCTGGATATGGAGCATCCATATCTCAGAAGGGCTGTGACTGTCTCAGTGGAGAGATTCAAGAAGCCGGGCCTGAGGCTAATCCAGAGCTCTTGTCACTGAACCGAACGGTATCAGGCCCAAAGGGAGAATATGAAACCCTGAAGTTAGAAGACAAAACCATAGGTATGAGTTAGAGGAGGCAAGATACAAAAGCTGAGGCAGAACAGAAACAAAAGAGAGTTCAAAAGAAAACAAAACAATGGATTAGCATGTAGAGTGGTACCAAATGGGATCAATTTAGGACTGACTGACTTTGCTGCAAGATTCTGGGAACTTTTACTTGCAGCCCATTATACTTCCACTTGGCAAGCAATGGTGTAGAAAGTGCTCAGTTTATACTGGTGTGCCACTGGCTGAGGTATTGATAGAGTCCATTTCTTTTATAGATTTACATTTAAGAAAATAACATATTCTCAATTTATTCAACAGTATGAGAGAGAAAGATGGATTACACACACACACACACACACACACACACGACACACACACACACACACACACACACACACACACACACACACGATACTTCTAAATAGTTCCTAAATGGAGTACCTGAGTTAAAGTATGTAATTAAAAAATATTTGGCATAAAACTTCTGGTACTTTCACTGACTTAGATCTATTTCTTCTCCTCCTCCCAAGTGGCATTTATTGGTCATCTCGTCTTCTTTACTTCAAATTGATAGTTCATACTCACATAGGTGCAGGAGATTCTGTGCAAAATCTTGACTGATTCAAAATCCTAGACCACTTCAGCCTGTCACCTTCTCTAGTTCTCCTCATGGTCTGGATGGTTATACTCTGTTTCCTATTAGCAGTAATGGACAGTAAGTAATCTAATTTCACAGAGCATTTCTGAAGGTCAGGAATAGAAGCATAGATTGTGTCATCTGCTTTCCTGACTGTCACATAGGCACAAAGTGTTGGCCACGTTATCTGGTCTCCTCTGGAAGTTCAAGGGGGAAAAAATCTTCTTGTTGTTTCATTCACATAGTTTTTGACAGGATTCAGGTCCTTGCAGTTTTGGACAGATGGCCTTACAGGCTGTTAGCCAGTAGCTTCCTCAGGTCTTTCCAGTGTGGGCTTCTACCTGACAGTTTACTTCATCAAAGTATACGGTACAACAAGCCAGTAGAGAGACACAGAATTGGAAGCAGGCACAGAGCCTAACAAAGGGCTTGAACTCACAAACCATGAGATCATGACCTGAGCCAAAGTCAGATGCTTAGCTGACTGAACCACCCAGGCACCCCTAGTTTTTATCATTATTAACCTACTTAGACTACCTAAGTTTATCTTTATATTTAGTATTCCTGGTGCTTCCTGGTTTAGCAGATCTGTATGCTTTAGTCTCTATCATACCCCACAACCTCCTACATTAAAATACATCAACATGACACAGCAAAGCTGTGCTTCCTTTGAAAATCCACACAGCTTCTCATAATGGATCACAAGCAAATGATGCAGATTTAATGTGCTAAAATCTATTTGTGGTATCTTGAAAAAATAGAATGGTGTTTTGCTGTAAGTTATCTCATATAAGTTATCTCACATCTTCATGAGCAGATTTTTGGAAAGCTGTTTTTGTGTACATTTATATTTGTTTGTGCTTGGTATAGGTGATGGTGGTGTCATTAAACAACTTGAATGTGAAGAGGTTTTCATTTCTTCTAAGCTGTTGGGAACAGCTTCAGTTTCTGCAACTCTGTCCTAGGAGAAACAATTTGGGTGCACAGCGACTAAAAACATTATATCTTGCTGATATGCATTGGTCACTAATAGAATCTTAGGAAGTTCTTTTTACTATCCAAACTTCCAGATATTGACTGGAACTTATAACTGCATAACAACATGGATAGAGATATGAAGTTTAAAAGTTCTGTCACTGTTTTTATTACAAAATAGCAATTGCAGACTTTTACATCTTAGCCATAAAATTTATAGTTAGATCAATCATTGCCCCAGGGCCCAGTTCAGAGGTAAATTTAATTTTCTGGGATGTATTTTAAGCAAAAATTTTAAGTTATAGTAACACTCTAGATATACATTTGCCAGTTTGCAATGTTTATATTAATAACAGAAGCATTGGAACAGTCCATGTTAGAAAATTAAAGACTATATCTCTGCCACCTATTGATAAAATTCTTTTGAAGGTAATGCCACTTTTTTTAAAAATTTTTTTAACGTTTATTTATTTTTGAGACAGAGAGAGACAGAGCATGAATGGGGGAGGGTCAGAGAGAGGGAGACACAGAATCCGAAACAGGCTCCAGGCTCTTAGCTGTTAGCACAGAGCCCGACTCGGGGCTCGAACTCACGGACCATGAGATCGTGACCTGAGCCGAAGTCGGCCACTTAACCGACTGAGCCACCCAGGCACCCCAGAAGGTAATGGCACTTTTGATCACACTACAAATTGCGAATGAAAAGTGCTCAAATTATTGATGAATTGTTCTATTCTGATAGCTTCTTACCACTTTGCAGAAATTATCCAAAGAAATCAAATTAATACAGCTTTTAGAAGGGAAACAAAGGAAGAAAAATATGCAAACTATTTATAATTTTGGCTTAAAATAAACTTAATTTTAGAAATTCCAAATATTAAAACTGACTTCAGAGATAATCTGCTTAATTCTGTAATTTTTAGATGAGGAATCTGAAGCTTCTGTAAATATAGTCGTGTCCTATGACAGAAGGACTCATTGGTAAGGGATTATTTCCAATTCATCATTCCTGGTTTTCTGCCCCTGCCATCTTCTTGTGTCTGAATAGTACTTTCTGCACTGTATTCGTTTGCATTTTCCTGATTACTAATCATGTTGAGAATATTTCCTAGTACTCATTCACAATTTATATGTATCCTGTGTTAAAACATAAAGCTAACTTTTTGTTGTGTGGTTTTCATTAATAAATTTGAAATGTAATTTTAAAATATGTTATACATGCAAGTCCTTTGTCAGGTATCATCTTTCTAGTCAGATATACATCTATATATAATACACGTAAGATACATATATTTATATGTAAGTTATTTCTCCCATTTTGTGGCTTTGACATTTTTTATTTTGTTAATACTATCATTTGAAAGGCACACTTTTTGATTTTTTAAATGAAGTCCAACTTAGATTTAAAAAAAAAAGTATTAAGTCCATTGTCTGTTTAGATTTCCTTAGTTTTTACTTAATGTCCTTTTTCTATTCCAGTATCCCACCCAAGATACCATGCTACATTTAGTTGTCATGCATCTTTAGGTTACTCTTAACTGTGGCAGGTTTACTGACTTTCTTTGTTTTTCATGACCGTGACAGCTGTGAGGAGTACAGGTCAAGTATTTTGAAGGATGGTCTACTATTAGTATTTGTCTAGTGTTTTTCTCATGATAATACTGAGGTAATGGATTATTGGGAGGAAGACCACAGAGGTCATTTTCGTCAGATCATATCAAGTGTACATACAGTCAACATGATTTTAACCTGTCTTTGTTAGTGTTTGTCACATTAATATCACTGCAGAATTTCCTTTCTCTCCCTTTCCACCTTTTCCATGCTGTATACTTTGGAATGAAGTCATAATATGCAGTTAACATGTAAGGAGTGTTATTTGAAATCCTTCAGCTTGGAGACTTGTCTCTTCCCTACTGATTTGTTCAGTCATTTAATTAAGTTATAGTGGACACACGGATATTTATTTTACACTTAGAGTTGTAATCCAAGAATATTCTGTTTTGTTGTTTAACTTGTTTCAGATTTGGTTAGTGGGAACTATTTCAGTTGATTCCTATGATACTTTGACATGCCTCCATCAATATGTGAGAGGGTTGTTGAGTACTTCCTTACTTTCTGATTCTTCAAGATACTTCAGGTTCATCTTATATGTTCCCTACTATAGTTCTAGAACCAGCCATTTCCCCAAGGAGTTCAGGTTCTTTTTATTCAAGAACGGTGTTAAAAACCAAGATATTGGTGATACAGGAGTTTGTTGCTTCAAGAGTGTTGGTTCTTTAGCATCTTTCAGTTGACAGAGCAAAAAAATGTGTGTTTTTATCAAGTTGTGTATATAAACCTATCTAGAAATATTTCACTGTATCACTATCTGTACCTGTTGTAAGCTAAACATGGGTTTACACAAATGTCTCCATATCTAATTCACTACCACAGGGACCATTCTTACATCCTCGTCTTATTTATTTTATTTGTCTGTAAATTCCACTCTACCAGTAGGACATTTGGCTCTCGCCATCTGCCATCTATTTATTATTTCATTCCAGTATATGTATATAGTAGTATCAGAATTGTTAAACCATACCCTGAAGAGAAACAGTTTTGTCAACTAGAGTAAAATATCTATGTTTAATTCCTTTTCCCTTTGGTTTTTACAGACTTCACTCCTTTCTCTAGATACTTAGATCACCATTTCTTCCCTCCTTCCCCTTCAATGAAGTGGTTTTGTGCATTTATCATGCATTTAGATTTTCCCATTACATACTGAATTCCTTCCTGGGTCCCCTCTAGCTCCTACATACATACATACATACATACATACATACATACTTACATACATATATACATACATACATGCATGTATGTCCCAGAGCTGCTGCAGTGGGAGGGGTTAACAGGCCTTCCAGTGTTAATAAGAGCAGGCTATTGCTTGAAAGCATATGCCTCCTCCACATTCTTTGTTTTCTCCTTGTATCTGCAATCTTCTCTGAGATTCTCCTCTGCTTTCAGAAGAAAGCAGTCTGTCCAGTATCCATAAGGATGAGATATAAATAAATGTATCACAAGGACATAGTTCTGTTTCCACTAAAGGGTACAGGTCATTATCCTGGCACTTCTTGGTTTTTCCTGTGAGCTGTCACCATTTACTTTACTGTCTACTTTCATTATTCATGGAGTAGAGCATTAACATGAACCAAGAAGTGAAAGTGCAGTCACCTTGACATGGGATCATGCATTCTTGCATGGGGGGAGAAATCATTCGTCCTTTTCCTGTCTTCAGAGTTTTACATTTCCCAGAATGTCAAATAATAGAAATCATATAGCATGCAACTTTTTTAGACTGGCTTCTCCCAAATATAAGTAAACATTTAAGGTTCTTTCATGTCTTTTTATGGCTTGGCAGCTCTTTTTTTTTATCATTGAATAATATCCACTATATGGATGTGTCATTGAGTTTGTCTGTTCAACTATCAAAGGGCATCTTGGTTACTTCCAGATATTGATGATCATAAATAGAGCTATTCTAATAATATTTGTATGTAAGTTTTTGCATACATGGTTCGTCATGTTTACCTTCAAAAGAAAATGTCCGACTGTGTCCTAAAGTGGCTGTACTATTTTTTATTCCCACCATCAATAAATACAAGTTCCTGTTATTTTGTATTCTCACCAGTATGTGACATTGCTAATTTGGGAGGGCACGCGGGTGGGTAGTCATTCTGATAGGTGTGTAGTGGTTTCCCATTATTATTTTATTAATATGTGCCTCCTGATGACAGATGATAATAAGCATTATTTCATATGCTTATTTGCATCTATATATCTTCAGTCAGGTGCTTTTCCCAATCTTTTGCCTATTTTTAATAGTTTAGTTTCTTCTTGTTGATTTTTAAGAGTTTTTTGTGTGCTTTGAATGGAAGTTCTTTATCAGATACATATTTTGAAAAATGTTCTCCCAGTTTATCATTTTGTATTTTTTATTCTTTCAACAGTGTTTCCTAGAACAGTTTTTTAATTTTTAGACAGTCTGACTTCATTTATTTCTTCTTTCATGGATCGTGCTTTAGTGTTGTATCTAAAATCTTACTGTGAAACCCAGAATTACATAAATTTCTCCCATTTTATTCTAGAAGTTGAATAGTGTTGTTTCATATATTTAGTTAAATGAACTGTTTGAGTGTATTTTTGTGAAAGTTGTAGGATTTGTGTCTAGATTTCTTTATTTTTTCTGCATATGGATTTCCAATTGCTCCAGCACTTTTTGAAATGAGTGTCAGTTCTCAGAGTTTATGACTCTGCAAAAATAAGGTAACTTTATTTTGGTGAGTCTGTTTCTAGACTCTCTGTTCTATTCCTTTGATCTCTTTGTATCTTTTGTCAATACCATGCTGTCTTGACTACAATGCCTTTTTAGTAAAACTTGGAAGTCAGTTAATGTCAGTCCTCCAGGTTTTTTTCTTCTTTAGTACTGTGTTGGTTTTTCTGGCTTTTGCCTCTCCATATACATTTAGAACCACTTTGTATAAATCTAGAAAACAGATATGGGATTTAATTAGAATTACCTTGAATCTATAGATTAAATTGGGAAAACTGAAATCTTAACACTGTGTTCATAGTCCATGAACATAGACTATCTCTTCATTTCTTTGGCTCTTCTTTGGTTGCTTTTTATCATTTTTATAATTTCCTCATGTAAATGCTCTATAAACTTTATTAGTTGTATACCTGTTTTACTTTTTGGATGTTACTAAAGCAGTACTGTACTTTAAATTTCAAATATTCGTATAGTAAAGGGATTGACTTTTGTATAATAAACCTTGTATATTGTGACCTTGCTATAATCATTTATTACAGTTCTCTAAGATCTTTATTTAGACTTTTCATGCTATTCATGGTCATCGTCTGGGAACAAAGCCATTAAGGTGGTTTAGTTGTTTTTTTATTCCAAATATCTGTATGTATTATATTTCCTTTTCTTATTTTATTACAAGGATTTCCAACACATTGTTGAATGGGGTGGTGAGAAGGGAATTCTTACCTTGTCCCCAGTCTTAGTTGTGAATTTTTGTTTCTCATCATTAGGTGTGGTGTTAGCTTGTTACAGAACCAGGCTGGATCACTGGTGGAAAAAGCAAGTGGCACTCAGAGATCTTGGTGGATCAATGTTTTATTTCACACCGGTGGGCTCAGAGGAGATCACTCTCCACAGGACTGAGTCCCAAGCACAAGCATGGGGGACAATTTATCATCTGTTACCTCTACATTTTGCATCAGTAGTAATTTGGCACATGCATCAAGTGGAGCAGGAAGAACTCAGAGGGGCAGTCTTTGGTCAGGGACTGGAATTTCCCTATCAGTCCTGTCGGCCATCTTATAACAGATTTTTCCTTATCATTACCCCCTTGGTTTCCCCTTTAAACAGATCTAGGCTATTTTAGAGGGCATCTTTATTTATTATGGGCTGGTTCTTTCCCTTAGTTCCCTGACTTTGGTTGTGACTATTCCCGACTGGTTTACAAAGTAACAGCATTCTTCTCTGAGGAAGATGAAGGGTCCCCCTTTCTCAGCAGTGAGGAGGTCAAGTGCCTGTCTGTTCTGGAGGGCAACTCTGCCAGAGAACTTATTTGGCTCTGCAGGGACACTAGAGAGTCGGCCACTCATTAGTCTCACAGAAGAGCCTATGCCTTCTGTGGCACTGGGATAGCCAGTCCCTATCCCTGTGGCTCTTCCTGCCCTTAGGAGGATGGATAGCAACACCACTCCTTTAGCCTGGGCCTTAGGGCTGAAGGTTTACAAATGGGGCCCAGACTAGAGGTAACCAATACCAACAAGACATCCTACTCATAAGAGGAAGGTGAGTGTGAAAAGGAACCTCTCGCTGTTTCCCCAGCTTTCTGGGGCAGCCTCTGCCAATCCGATGGCAAGGAGTAAGGACAATCTATTTATTTTATTGGACCAGCAATTCCTCAAGCTTCCGCTGTGCATAGACCAGCCAACTTCTGAGGTGTGGCTGGAGCAGTGCTGAAGATCCTAAGAATCTAGGACTCTCCAGAAGGTCGCTTTGAGTGGGTTCATCAGACTTGGGTCAGTCTTCCAAGTCTGGGGCTCCTCAGGATTGGCCCTCTTGACTCTGGAGTGGTGGACCCATGAAATGATACCTGTGACCCTGAGGGCAGTGGGATGGTTGGAATAATGGTATGAAACCCAGGCTATTGTGGTTTGAGAGGGTCTTCTTCCAATCTTTGACCCAGACGGAGTCCCCTGGTAACAAGGGGTGTACAGGAGATCCTAAAGAGATTGGGGCCCTCTATGGTATATTGTTGTAACTCATTTAGGGTGGCCCCTAAAGCTTGAAGTGTTCTCTTATTTTCTTATCCCCTATTGGTGTAGGTTCTCTGGGAGGCTCCCTAAACATGGAGGAAGCCTCCCATATATTAGTTCAAAAGGGGAGAAACCTTAAGTTCCTGGTGCACAACGGACACACAGGAGGGCAGGAGCAACAGGTCCAGCCGTGGGAGGACTTTTTCCTGACAGAACTTGGCTAAGTTTCCCTTGAGGGTGTGGTTCATCTGCTCTGCTTTCCTTGAGCTTTGAGACCTGTAAGCAGTCCACCAGGAATGCAGCTCTGTTATCGCTGTGTATTGTGTCTGGTAAGCCAAACTGGCTCTTGGTCTGGGTGGCCCCTTCAACTTCAGTCCATTTATTTTCTTCTCTTCCAGGGGCATCAGGGCCATAGCAAGGGAGGGAGCTATGTATACCTCCTTATTACCTGCTATCTTGCCTGCTTTGTCTGTTAGATGATTCCCTCGTGCTGTAGGGTTGTCTCCTTCTGGTTTCCTTTGCAGTATAGAACTGCACCTTCTTTTGGAAGCCAGACAGCCTCGAGGGGCTTTAGTGTTCTCTCCTTGTTTTTGATGGTCTTCCCCACCGTGGTGAGGAGGCCCCTCTCTTTGTAGATTGAGATCATTTGCCCTTGCTAATGGTGAGGGCCCGGACTAGGGCATGTAATTTAGCCCGTTGTGCTGACCATCTCACAAGTAGGGCATTGGCCTCTAGGACTTTATCTGTGGTTGTCACTGCATACCCTGCCTTTTGAACACCCTCTGTGATGAAACTGCTACCATCAATGAAAGGTGAGGTCTGGGTTCTGTAGGGCCTGGTCACGCATATTTGGGCAAATACTTGATCCGTCACTTCAGAATAGTCATGATCTGGTTTTCCTTCCTCAGAAGGTAGGAAAGTTGTGGGGTTTAGTGTCTGCACTATTTCAAGAATGACCCATGGATTCTTGCAGAGGAACGCCTGGTATTGTGCTAGCTGAGAGTTGGAGAGGAAGTGGTGTCTTTGAGTGTTTATGACAGCAGGAGGGACCTTGACATTTAGTTCTTGTCCCAGGGTGAGTTTATCTGCCTCCTTAATGAGCATAACTGTGGCTGCTAGTGCCTTAAGGCATGGTGGCCATCCTGCCACCACTGGGTCCAACCTCTTTGACAGGTATGCTACTGGCCATTGCCAAGGGCCAGTGGTCTGTGTGAGAACCCTGAGGGTGACATTTTCCTTCTCATGCACAAAGAGATTAAAAGGCTTTTCTATATTTGGCAGGCCAAGGGCTGGTGCCTGCCCCAAGGTGGCCTTTATCTCTAGGAAGGTGGCTTCAGCCTCCTCTGTCCAGATAGGGTTCTCCATCCGGCCCTACCAAGAGATTCTTGCTATTGCTGAGAATCTGAGAATCCAGATTCAGCAGAATCCTGCAGCCCCCAGGAATTCTTGTACCCCCATCTTAGTTTGGGGCTGGGGTATGGAGGTGATGACCTTCTTTCTCTCTGGCCCTAGTGCTCTCTTTCCATGAGACCCAATACCCTGAGTCTGACAGGAGTTGGAGGAGGGCCCTTTTGCCCTCTGTCCAATTTTCTCAGTTATTGCTGCAAGGAGGAGGTCATCTACATACTGGAGAAGGGTGCAGCGTGTGGCCTCCCTTGGAAAGCTGGCGAGGTCTCCGGCCAGTGCCTTCCCAAAGAGGGCAGGAGAGTTTTTTAAACCCTGTGGGAGGCACGTCCAAATCAGTTGCACCTGACGCCCTGTGTCTGGTTCTGTCCATTAGAAGGCAAACAAGGGTTGGTTCTAGGGGGCCAAGTGGAGGCAGAAGAAGACATCCTTTAAGTCTAGGCATTAAACCAGCTGGCAGAGCCTGGGATCTTGCTGAGGAGGGTGTATGGGTTTGGGACCACTGGGTGCAAGGAGACAGTCACTTCTTGAATTGGTTGGTACCCTCCTCCTGGCTTCTTGACTGGCAAGAGCAGTGTGTTCCAGGGTGATTAGAATTCAACCCAAATACATGCTTCTTTGAGTCTGGACAGATGTTCTTGGATGCCTGCTCTTGCCCCTTGTGGGAGGGGGTATTGCCTCTGTCTCTGTGGTTGAGCCCCTGGGATTAACTCTACCATGACGGGGGCCCAGTTGTGGGCAAGTTTGGGGGGGTTGTCCTTGGCCCATACAGTGGGGAAGGCAGTCCTAAATTCAGGTGGGCCACTCACTTGGGCCTTGGCACAGAATAACCTCCATTTTTTATTCAAGTAGAAGCTGGTGCATCCCATTGGCTCAAAGGTTATTTTGGCCCGCTGCTTTGTGAGTATATCCCAGCCGAGGAGAGGGATAGGGCACTCAGGTAGGTAAAGGAACTCATGCTGTACCGTGTGGCCCCTGAGTTCACATAAAAGTCATAGTTTGGAGGGCGCCTGAGTGACTTAGTCGGTTAAGCGTCTGACTTCGGCTCAGGTCATGATCTCTCAGTTCATGAGTTCGAGCCCTGCATCTGGCTCTGTGCTGACAGCTCAGAGCCGGGAGCCTGCTTAGGATTCTGTGTCTCCCTCTCTCTCTGCCCCTTCCTCCCTCCCTTCCTCTCTCTCTCAAAAATAAATAAACATTAATAAATTTTAAAAAAAGTCATAGTTTGCCCCCCTACTTTTATTTTGACCATGGACTCATGGGGGCCAAGAAGAAGTGAGCCTGGTCACCCTCAATCTGAATCTATTCCTGCATAGCCCTATGAAGTTCTTTTTGCAGGGTTCTTGTGCATATCAGCTGGGTTTCTGGGACTTTCCCTGGTTGGGACATTTATTCTTTTAATATCCTTTCTCCTTGCAGTAGGCTCATTGGCCCCTTGCTAAGGAGGTTCTGGGCCTCCCCGCCTTATGGCAGCTGGACCTTCCCCGTCCTTTTGTCGTGGCTCTCTAGTGCTTCGGGATCAAACGGGGTGTAAGCCTGGCATAGCCTCTCATAATAATCCCTGGGGGATTCCCCTTGCTGCTGGGCATATTCATGGACTTCTTAGCCCCTGCTCGGATCACTTGGTACTCTTGGATGTGGACTGGCATCTGGAGAGTGCCTGCACCTGGCTGGGTACGCAATCTGACTGCTGGTCTTGGGGAGAGAGGATGTGCTGAGTCTGTAGGTGGTGGGATGACCGAAGGTGGCAGAGTATTGAGAACCAGGGTGTTAGGTGCCGATGGTCTCGGGAGACTGAGATGGTGGGGACAAGATTGGTTCTTCCTCTGGATCACTGGCGAGGATTTGCAGAAGTTGGGACTTCTGTACCGTAGCCTGTTCCTGTTTGTTGCCTGTAAATCGCACCCAGCGGGGAAGGGTTTGGGCTGTCTCTAACCAGGAGTCAATATATGGGAACTGATCAGGGTGGCCTGGGTCCCTGGTGACAACATGCCAGACACAGCAGACCATTGGGACATCTAAGGTTCCCTTTTAGGGCCACCCTATACCAAAAGTGGGCCATTCTTACTCACATAGTGTCCTTAACTTGCTGGGGGTTGTCTTAATTCCGCAGTCTCCTGAAAACCCCTTCTTTGTTCTGTCCCAACCCCGTAATGTTCCCGTGAGACTGAGTCGCAAAGATGGAGGGGTAGGGGTGCCCCCTCTAATGAGGAGACCAGTCAGATACCCATCTGGCCGTGTTCCAAAGGAACTTAGGTGACACTTAGCTGTAGTGGTCTCAGCTTTGTGACTTACTATCAGAAACTATTCCGATGCTGCCATAGACTGTATGCCATTCACCACAGAATTGCAGACAGTCCCACTCAGACTCTGTGGGCTTTTGGGAACCTTAAGGGTGCCCACCCGTGGAGCCACAGAATCGAACTCGGCAGGCAAGCCAGACCTGAGTGGCACATTCACACTCACATACACACCAAAGGTTATTACATTCCCTCTCAAAGAATTCCTGCCTGTGAGACTTCTGAGGTCTCCGGGGAGTGATCAGGTCCCCCTTCCAGCCGGGGAGGAGGCTGGACTGAATTGGGGCCCCATACCTGTGAGACCTCTGAGGTCTCTGGAGAGTGATCAGGTCCCCCTTCCCCCCTGTGGGTGGGCCTGACTGAATGAGGGCCCTAGGCCTTGCCGGTATCCAACATCTGGTTCAGGTCCTCACCTGCCAAGTCTCCTTGAGTCTGGTGGGAACGGTGCAGTGGGGCTGGCCTGAGGCGACCAAGCAGGAGACCACGGAAAATCAGGCAGGGAGTGTCTTCTCTGCTGTGTTTCCTCATTCCGTCACTGCCTTGCCATTTTCCCAAACAGGTGACAACAATGGGCCAGCGCTGTTGGGTTTCCTGGTCAGGGAACCACATACATTATGGAAACAGGCTGGATCACTGGTGGAAAAACCAAGAGACACTCAGAGATCTTGGTGGATCGGAGTTATATTTCACACTGGTGGGCTCAGAGGAGATCCCTCGCCAGAGGTCTGAGTCCTGAGCATAAGCATGGGGGACAATTTATCTTCTGTTACTTCTGCATTCCACATTAGTAGTAATTTGCAGCACAGCAAGTGGGGCAGCAAGAAGCACTCGCAAGGGGAGTCTTCAGTAGGGGACTGGAATTTCCCTATCAGTCCTGTCGACCATCTTTTTAATTTAAAAAAAATTTTTTTAACATTTATTTATTTTTGAGAGACAGAGACAGAGCACAAGCAATGGAGGGGCAGAGAGAGAGGGTGACACAGAATCCAAAGCAAGCTCCAGGCTCTGAGCACAGAGCCTGATGCAGGGCTTGAAACCACGAACTGTGAGATCATGACTTGAGGTGAAGTCTGACGCTTAACCGACTGAGCCACCCCTGTCGACCATCTTATAACAGATTTTTCCCTATCTAGCTTACAAGATTTTTTAAAAAGCTGTTCTTTATCAAGTTTATGAAGTTCCCATGTATTTCCAGAGAAATTTTTTTTTTACTCATGAATAAGTGTTGGATATTTGTCAAATGTTTTTCACTTCTGACATACCCATGTAACTTTTCTTCCTTAGTTCTTTATATGGGGGGGGGGTAGCATTAATTGGTTTTTGAATGTTGAATGAATCTTACATACCTGGAATAAATTCTACTTGGTCATGGTGTATGTTGAATTTGATTTGCTATAATTTTGATGAGAATTTTTAATCTGAATTCAAGAAAGAAATTTTTATAGTTATATTCATAAAATATTTACAATGTTCTGTACAACTTTATATCACTTTGTCTCTTCATGATTATTTGATATTTTGAATATTTGTGGTATGTTACTTCTTTGCTAATTCTGTTTATTACTATTAATTCTGTTTCATTCTCATTTTGCTTATTTTATACATCAAAATTCTTTTATTGCCTGTTACCTTTTTTCCATATCATAATCTCATTCTCAGTAGACTCTTTATCAGAATTGTATGATAAAATATCATTGATTTTTAAGTCCCCAATATGAGAATGTGTTTAGGTAAATACATTTTTACTTGCTGCCATTAGTTTCAAACAGATATTTCAATATTATTGTCTGAAGAATATAATAGGAATATTACAGAGTATACTAAATATGGCCAGTGATATATGTTAAGTGAAATTCACTTTGTATCCTTTTACTATTTATTGATTTCTGACCTGGTAACACAAAAGAGTGTCATGCCAGATAGATAAAACCCTCTTTTACTCAGTCTGGAACAGGATAATTAAAACAAATGAACAAACAAATAAGCTATGCTTGTGGTCTCAATTTTTTCCCCTTACTCCTACAGGAGTAGGTAATAGGCTTTAGATTAGTAACTGTTGTGGTCCATCATTATAGAATTACTTCTCTAGAGAAGACGATTCATGTTCAAGTCATGTGTTAATCTTAAAACAGTTGTTAATTTCTATCAATAGACATGTATTGAGAAAAATTCTGAGGAAATATTTGGTTACATTGGGTCAAGTTCCCTATTTTTCTTGGAACACCTTCTGCGTTAAGTATATCCACCTACTGCTATGAAATGGCTACATCTAAACATTTCATATTCTATGTAGCAGTTACCTTTTTTTTTTTTTTAACCCATCACTGCTCTGAGTTTAGGGTGACTTCACTTGTGTTCATTTGTGCATTAGTTGATTGTTCAATGAGTAAAGCTTACTTTAAATGTCTCTGATTGACCAACCCTTACAACTGAGAAATAGAGAAACTAAGCAAAGAAGGTTCATGAGTTATCAGTGTTTAAAGGCTACAAGTTTTGAATCTAACATATCTAGGTTAAATTTATCATTTATTACATACCATCAGTACAATTAAGAGTAAGTTCCTTAAACTCTCTGAACATGAGTTTTCTCATCTATAAGATGAGGTTAATAAATGTATCTCACAGTGTTTCTGTAGGGAATATTCAGGATAATACACAGGTGTGCTTAAGAGGGTACAGGTCAGACTGGGGTCCCTGGGTGGCTCAGCCAGTTAAGCATTCTACTTCAGCTCAGGTCATGATCTCACATTTCTTGAGTTTGAGCCCCACATCCGGCTCTGTGCTGACAGCTCGGAGCCTGGAACCTGCTTCAGATTCTGTCTCCCTCTCTTTCTGCCCCTACCCCGATCATTCTGTGTCCCTCTCTGTCTCTCCCTCTGTCTCTCTCTCTATCGAACATAAATTAACATTAAAAAAAAATTAAAAACAGAGGGTACAGAACAGAAAGTTACAATAAGTGGCATTTTTAGTTATAGTAGTAGGCATCATTTCACTGGTTGCTTTTTTTCTCCTCTTTCTACTCCTGCTCTTTAGCTAGCATGCAAGATAACTGATGTTGGATTGAAGGTTTCACTGTAAAGACATTTTTGTGGAATAGTCTCTCAGGAAGGAAGACACTCATAATGTCTCCACTACAGTGTACAAATCCCTTCCAGGATAACCATGACTTTTGGTATAGAATGTATTCAATTGTGACAGTTAACATTTTGTTCTTACCTTGAGATAAATAGGTATCCGTATGAAAAGTTAAAGGACTTACCTCATCATATTCAAAAAAGGCTATGAGAAAAAGAGAAGTGAAAGTAAAAGGTAAAAATATTTACTGTGACTGTCACAGCACTTCTGAAGTTTTCCACTTATATTTCGGTAGAATTTTCCCCCTTTAGCCAGAAACTGAAATTTCTTTCACCAACAAGGACTTTATGAAGCAGTTGAGTAACTCATCATTAAGAAGTGCACCCAGGAGTAAAGCTGCTTATATTTCATTGTATTCACTGGGTTAAAAATCACAAAGGAGAAAAAAAGCAATATTAGCATTTTCACTTTTTTTAATGTGTAGGGTAGGTATTTTTTGTCATATTATGCCTGGGTTGGAAAATTACACTCCCAAGGCCAATGCAAGGGAGATGATAACGAGATAGTGACTCTTTTTTCGCCATCCCAACAGAATCAATAGTGTTTTAGTGGAGTTTCAGCGAGAAAGCAACTTGTCATGCCAGCAGCTAAGCAATATGTGTCAACAGAAAGAAACCACTGCTTAGAGCTGGCAGCCCAGGAGATGACAATTGGAGGCATGATTGCTTATTGTTGTTGGTTTCAAGTCATTGATGCAGACAGTATAAACTCTGATTAAAAGAGTAACATGCAATGATGGGAAAGCAGTGTTTTATTCTCCATGTTACAGCTCCTTTGGGTTTGCAATGTGACCAGATCAAGGCATGGTATGGACCTTTTGGACAACAAAGCACACATTCAGTTGCTATTTTTCACATGACATTGAGTAGCCAGATGGTTCTCACTATTCTGTAAATGAGTGAGTAAAATTACTGCCTGATATAAACAGTAAAATGTGAAAATGAAGAGCATGGAATCTGTATGCTGACTGCCTGGGTTCACCTGCAGATTTTTCACTTCCTAGTGTGTGGCCAATAAGCAAGCTTTTGTGTATCAATGTATTGTGTGTGTGTGTGTGTGTGTGTGTGTGTGTGTGTAAAGGGATAATAGCAATATGTGTATAACAGTGTTGTAATCAAGTTCAAAGACTTTTTATTTCTCAATCATCTAGAACCATTGGTGGCTCACAGAATATACATACCTTACAATTTACTCATTTGAAGTATACCATTAAATAGATTTTAATATATTCAGAGAACTGTGCATCCCTCACTGCAATCAATTTTAGAACATTTCCATTACCTTCAAAACAAATCCTGTGTCTCTTAGCTATGACTTCAAGTATCCCCATCTCCCCCAGCTCCTGGCAGCTGCTAATCTATTTTCTTCTCCATAGATTTGCTTATTTTGGATGCTATATATATATATATAAATATATATATAAAATCACCTATCTTATGACTCCCCCATATATGTGTATGAAGAGCGTCGTGTAG
>NW_026057578.1:95578421-95651335 GCF_023721935.1 Panthera uncia
ATATATATACATATATACACATATATATATATGTATGTATATATGTATATATATGGGGGAGTCATAAGATAGGTGATCTATTGTTACTGGATTCTTTCACTTAGCACAATGTTTTCATGGTTCATTCATGTTATAGCACATATCAGTATAAAATTCCCTTTTATTGCTGACAAATATTCTGTTGTATGAACGTACCACATTGTGTTTATCCATTCATCATTTGGTGTGGACATCATATTGTTTTCACTTTGGGGCTCTTATGAATAATGTTGATCTAAAAATTCATGTTACCTTTGGTGGACACTTTATGAGTTTTTTTACACTGGAAAGCAAAAGAGAACAATTTTTGGCTTTGAATTTTATTCTAACATATAGTATTTTGACTAAGTAGATTTTTTTCCTTTAAATTCACCCAGATCCTAAGCATCCTCTGTTTAGGTTACATGTTTTTTTACCATATTATTTTAGTCATTTTGGATTATGTAGCTTTAAACCATCCTCCCATTCCCCCTAAAGACTCCCTCATCATCTCTATTGAAATTGTTAAACTGCATCTTCATCACCTTCTGAAGCTTAGTTAACTTTGCCTCTCCTTGGCACTTACTATATTCTAATTTAGAGTAGAATTCTTTCACCACCAAACACTTAAAAAAGGAAAAAAAAATCTCTCATCTATGGATTAAAATTTTAAAGAATCACTTAAATAATAAATGTGTCTCTTTAATATACATTATATTACATATTTTTAAGATACACTATAAGTAAGATATACTTAACATATGCAAAAATAGAAACCGTTGCTCTAGTTGGATAATATGTAACTTAAAAATGTCCTTCACCAATAATGCTTGCAAGAAGCCATAGGATCCCTGTTTATTATAGGGGAGATATTAACATACCCTTTAATGAAATAATTTTAATTGTCATATTCAGAGGCAAGTAAGTGGCAGGAAGTGATACCAACCACCCTCTCCTCAATGCCCTGGATGCCATTAGTGTTGATGTGTGTAACCTTTCAATGTTCATTATTCGATGAGCGATGTCAATTTGGCACCATATATGATAGAAAGCTCTCATATTTCAAGATAAAGGCAAGAGATAAAAATACATTTATTCTGTGTACTAAATTGTAAGCCTTCAAAATAGAAGCTGGCTATGAATACAATCAATATTCCCATAATACTTATTATAGAAAGTTACATGAAATAAACCACTGTTCAAGCACCACTACTTTGTGTGGTGCGTGAAGGAAATAATCATCAATACTTGCAGGTCTCACTGTCCTATGTGGGTGCAAATCTACCAGTCTCCTTCCTAATACCTGCTTTAGGTTGCTGGGATTGCTGTAATAAAGGTCAGCAGAGTGGATAATTTAAATAGTAGGAATTTATTTTCTCACAGTTTTTGAGGCTAGAAGTCTGAGACCAAGATATTAGCAGAGTGGATTCCTTCCGAAGGCCATGAATGATGGATCTGTCCCAGGCTCGTAGATGGCTCTCTTCTTCCCATGTCTTCTCATAATTTTCCCTCTTTAAGTGTCTGTGACCATATTTCCTCTTCTTATAAGGAAACCATTCATATTGAATTAGGGCCCACGTAATGGACCTCATTTTAACTTAATTGCTTCTTCAAAGACCCTGTCTCCAAACAAGGTCACTTTCTGAGGTACTGGTGGTTAGAACTTTAACATATGAATGTTGCAGAGACACAGTTCAGTCCAAAACATTACCTGTATCTGTTGAATTGTGAGAGGACTGGATTCAATAAGATTTTTCTAGCTCAAAAGTAAACTGAAGTCAATTTGAGGTAACAGCAGGCCAGCGCTTGCAGTGTGACTGACGGAGTGTTGAAGAACTACATCCTCACATTTTTATCCATAAGAACACAAGACAAGGTGCCCATATTCATTATACAACTATATATTTGCATTGATCTTTTCATACTCTGAGATTTCTCCCCTGTAAATTCATGGGAAGGAGCTGTGGTTATGTAAAGAGGTATTTGTTATTCTTCTACAGACATCAAAACTGGCTGAAGTGTCAATTGACTTGCCTAAGGCTGTAAGGTAGGTCAGTGATTTCCCGAATGCCCTGATTACTTTTATAATGACTGTCATTTACAATCTGATCAGTTTGTTCATTGGGAGCTATATGAAGAGATTAAAAAAAAATTCCACTCTCTTTTCCTTAAATTGTTTTGCAATTGGATCACAGTATTTGCCTTTTTGCTAAGAAACAGTTGCTTAGAAGGTTAATTCAAAGAAAAACTATATTTCTAAGATTAGGGTTTAATTATAATACACTGCTCATCGTCCTGCATTTCCTGGGGCAGGTAAAATAGTGGCACCCCAGAGATGTCTCTGTCCTTGTCCCTGGAAACTGTGAATATGCTATGTTATATGGCAACGAAGAATTAAGGTCATAGATGGAATTAAGGTTGCTAATCAACTGACTGGAAATAAGCAAATTCTCCTAGGTTATGTGAGTGGGCCCAGTATAATCACAGGGTTCTTTCGAAATGGAAGAGAGAGGCAAAAGCGGAGTCAGGAGAATGTGATGGGAGACAGACCCAACCCATTGTTGCTGGCTGTGAAGATTTAGGAGAAGAGCTATAATCTAAGGAAAAGGGATGGTGTCTGCAAACTGGAAAATAAGGAAATGTGTTTCTTCCTCAAGCCTCTAGATGGAAATACAGCCTGACTGACCCCTGGGTTCTAACCCAATAGGGGCCGGTTTAAACCTCCAATCCACAGAACTATCAGCCAATACAGTTGTATTATTTAAGCCACCAAGTTTGTAATAAATTTTTACAGCAGCTATAGAAAAATAATACAGTGAATTAATTTACTCTCTTGTTCCATCTGTGACTACTATTAATTTAATCAATAAAGACCTGATGAAGATCTCCTGTGTACAAAGACTGTTTACAGGCATTGAAGCACTGTTCTTCTGAATCAGCTTCCTCCTTCCTGCTGCTCAGGCATGACAGACATCAATTTTCCATTATATTTTATGTATATTGCCCTGTTATTCCACATAAAACATTTACTTTCTGGAGCCCCAAATTGGTTCCACTGATCCAGATCCATGTCATTTAGATAACCATATGAGGATCTCTTGTTCCAGCTGAAGGGGAGGGAACAGTCCTTTGAAATAACACAACAACAGAAGCAGAAGAGCGAATATTTACTGAACCCTTACATATGCCAGGCATTGTGGTAGCCCTTTATATATATCATATTCTCTTTGCAGCAACCTGATGAAATAGGTTGTGATACTATATTTCTTTTACACTTGAGAAAGCTGAAGAGCAGAGAGGTTATGTTACATCTCCAATGCCATGAAAATAACAAGAGATATTGCCTGTTCTCCAAGATGGGCTGTTTAATTCAAGAGCCTTTAGTTAACCACTGTACTCCCTGCCTTGCCAGGTCAACATCACAAACACACTTGAGAAAAAAATGGTATGTAATGACAACATGCTAAGTATGCAAGGGAAGAAAGAGCATACCTGAATAATGGCACACATTGATTTGTTACATTTGATGAAAATCCAAACTATAATAGCATTATTCTCCAGAGTTGCTTAGATTATTTTAAAAAAATTCTTCAATCTTATTTAACAGTTTAATTAAGGATGGTCAAGAGGGGTGGATTAATACATGTTCAGTGTTGCAATTTTGAGAAAGACCTGGGTGTTGTATTTAATTTGTGCTAGCTCATTTAAATCAAAAGCACCCTTTTGGTGAAAAAAAAATTAAAGTCTTGGCATTTGACAAATGATTGAAAGCACAACATTGAAATTACAAAACGTGAAGCAAATTGTTCATGTAGTTAGCATCAGAATTAGGTTCAATGATAGGTACCTCTGTCTCCAAAGATCAGAAAGATCCTGCTGTTTTCTTTATTACCCTCCCTACCAAGAGACTCTGCTCAATAGCTTCCTGCTGTCCCAGTTCATCCATGTACCACTATTACTGGCTTGATGGAGAAGTGAGATGGTGGTTTATAAATGGATGGGTTAGAAAAACTAAAATGTAAGATACCTCATAATTATTCAGAAAGTATATTTGTATAACTATATAGTTTGTAAATATGTACATAATATATGCTTTTATAATTGTGCATCATATAAACTTCACGTATATGTTACATATATGTTAAATACATATTTTAAGTAAAATATGTTATAATGGTAAATATATGTTAAATATATGTATACATATATGCTACATATATGTTACATATGTGTTAAAATACACATTTTAAAATAAAATACAAAGAAATTGGAAACTGTGACTACCTTTTAATATCAAGAATCTTGATTATTTCCACACGAGGTAGAAATAAATAGCAGAATGTGGTCTTTTATGTGAATGAATGTCACCCAGACATTCATTTTCATCCTCGAAGTCAAGCCAAAATGTCACTTCATAAGCTTATGCCTCTTAAGGGCAATTGTTTTATTGACAGCTCTGGGTTGAGTTGAGCTGTCATCCCTCTGTGCTTCTTCTGAACTCATGCTCTCCTGACAATATAGCACCTATCAAAATCAATGAATTTTGTCTCCCTGCTAAATTTGAAACAAGTCGAGGAAAGAAAGGAGACCTAGTAACCTCTATACTAGTCGCTCAATAATGTAGGCCAAAGTATATGCAAATATACCTACATCTGAATATTTTTACCCCTTCACATAATATTACACCTTTGCTCTAAATCTGCCAGTTTCTTCTGAGACCCTGATGCATTAATTTTATACCTTATCCTTTATCTTCACTATTATTTTGTCACCTCTGGCTTTTCATTCCAGCATCTATGTATTGAGGCTTTTGTAGGTTGTTGAGGATCTTTGAAAGCTGCAGGAGGTAATCACAGGTGGTCGGGGTATGCTTTGGAAAAATACTTTAAGGTTATAGACTTTAGATTAAAGGTAGTAATGAAGTGAGTATGCTGCAGGAGATGAGATGAAATTGAAGTAGTCAGGGGCTATTGCTGTAGCTCAGGTACAAGGTGATGAATCAGCAATGGGAAGTGTTTTCTCAGAAGTGCCTGAATTATGACATGGAACAAGAGCTTGGTAAATGAGAGGTAAGCAAAATGAAATCTAGAATGACTTCTACATCATCAGCCCATGTTAAAGAACTAGGCCCTTTATTAGAAAATGTTTTATTATTAAAACTCTCCAGCAACTCTTAAAGTCTTAAAGAACATTTGATGTTTCTGAAGACTTTCTCTTTCATATGCGTGTGTGTGTGTGTGTGTGTGTGTGTGTGTGTATAAATTAATATGTATCTTTTCCTTGCTATGTCCATCGTCAAGTGAGAATTGAAGTGGCACCAACTTTTTCCTTGCCTGTATCTTCATCCATGTAAATGGAATTTAAAAAATTAAATTCTGGTGTAGTAGTGACCTGATTGTAAAGAGCTCTTTTATGAAATTTCTGAGCTCATTTGAGCTCAATTTGTATTTCTGTATTTTCTGTGAAAGTGTCTTGATTTGAGTTTTATTAAATGGTTGTGTCATACAGTATCTGTAATAATTTTGGTTTTGAAAAACTTGATAAAGCATGGTACATTTAAAGAATGATATTATTTCAATTGGGTATTTCCGGCATGGTGATATCTCATGAGGTCAGAGGGAGTTAGTGTGACTTATCTAATATCACTTTGAAAAAAACCTAATTTTTATCTTCTTTTTTAGGAAATGGAATTTTATAGGTAGAGTCCAATAAGGTCATCTATCACAATTTACAATTTTATAATGTACTATTTAATTTACATTAACATGTAATGTAAAAGATGGATAAATCAATTTGTTCCAATAGCAACATCAGTGCTTTCTGCTATATTAGAACATCCTGGCTTCAGAATGCCAATTCTAGACACTATAAATTGTCAACCTCAAGTGGATTACTTTCCATTACTTTTTTTTAATAGGAGCACATCACACATAAAAGCATGGAAGTATGAACAGCTAATATAAAGGTTAATATCAAGCCTTATCTCTTCATGTTGAAATATGTTTGCACAATTTAAAAAACCCTGGTTGCCTGCATCCCAAATATAGATACAGGACTTGTTGAGTAGAAATATCTATTTTTAAGAATGATAAATGCAAATATTCATGTAATATTTTTCAGACACAGGTCCATATCAGTAAAACATAATGATGAGAAAATAATAATGGATTGGTACAACTTTATAAATAATGGAATAACTAGGCTTTAATTTTTGTTTCCATAGTGATAACTGTTTCATGATCAAGTACAGAATGGTGTCGTAACAGAAAAATACACCATCCTAAATACCTTTGTAGAATAGGGTACTCTTTTTCTCTTTTTCCCTCCCAAGAAAGGTTACAGTAATGATGAATAGCATCAAAATTGTATTGTACCTGGGGGTTTCCATAAGAGCTAGCTACTTCTCTTCTCCAAGCAAAAATTTCCACTTTTAGTACCATGAGAGTGGGGTGTGGTGAGAGACATGCCAGAGAACCAGTGAATGGAAGTGCAGTAACACTTATGAGGTTACATTTACTGCATCAGTTGTGTAACACTGACTTAGCTCTGAACAATCATTCTTGGTTGGTACTGTATTTTCATGATAGTTACACAGCTGCACTGTATCGCTCCATGGGGTACCATGATGACCTCTTTGCAACTAGACTTTTCTTATGCTAGTATGCCTTACTACATGATTAATGGCTTTATTTATTTATTTATTTATTTATTTTTCATTCATTCATTCATTCATTCATTCATTCATCTAAAAACAGATGCTTTATTAAGATGAATGTTCTTTTTTGTCCCCTAGTGATAGGTCTCCTTTCCAGATTCCATAGTCCTTTAGCCCCTTATAGTTATTATAAACTTATCCCTTGAGTATTTAAAACTTAACTCTATTAATTCTAAGTCTTCCATTTCAAAATAAGTGTACAGTTGTTCTTGATTTCTGCCCCAACATGTTGGGCATTCGTGAAGTGTTCTGAGGTCAATGGGCTTCTCCTAATTCTTATCTCCTGGAAGATTTTAATATGGTCATTATATATGTTAATGATCCTTAATTAACTTAATTTTTAATATACCAATTTGTTGACTTCAGTGGCTGTTCATGTGAAAGTTATGTATTCTACCATTGTTTTACTTTACTTTTACCTGAGTCATTTAGACATTAATTCTTCCAGTTTATTCCCACTATGTTTTTATTTTTTTAATCATTTACCTGATGTATATAATAAGTTACCTTTATGTTGATAAATTGCAAATCAAGACTTGGGATGCTCCTTGTTCTTTTATGACTTATACTTCTTTAATTTAAACTTGATTTAAACTTCTTTAAGTTTCCAAACAAAAGGTTGGCAAATGCTATTTAAATCTAAGAATCAAAGTCAAGTGGTAACACATGGAAAATATCAATTGCTGTACTGAATTCTGAAGATTTAAAAGAGTGTTTACCTAAATGAGAACATTATTAACATTAAAAATACCTAATTTTCATAAACAAGAAGAGATATGTTATAGAATCCGTAAGCAAGAATTAAATGTGGCTTTTAAAAGATTTGCTCCAAAAGTTTGTTAGTCAGAAGCTGTATTATTCTCCCAGTGCTCCAAGGCCACAAGAATCTTGGGCTTTTTTCAGAGAGGCTGCTTTATCATTTGGATTTTAGGTGTGCTTTGCTTCATTTGTCTCTGTTTTACACAACCTCTCAGATCAAGAGCTCAGCGGTGTATGTGTGTGTGTGTGTGTGTGTGTGTGTGTGTGCGTGTGCATGTGTGTGTGTCTGCACGTGTTTTAATTGTAATCCCAAAGCTTGAAGAAGGACAACCCTGTTGGCCCAGTTTATTTTACATCTCATCTTCTTTTTTATAGAATTGTACCTGGGAAATGGAATCATTCATTTTGCTTTCTACATGGCATAGGCTTTTGGAAAGGATCTATAAAAAGAGGATAGATGTAGGCAAATTATCTAAGAATAGTTTATGTCGAGGGGGAAAATGTGTACGATTGCTAGGACAAATTACTGACATCCATAAAACATATTAGTAATCAAAAATTAGAAGGGATATTTCATTTTTGCTTTTTTAAAAAAGCTAAATCATATTTTCAAATCTCAGTTTTTTAGGATTCCCCCTTTTTTAAAACTTTGACTCTCATATCCAAATCTTATTACTCTTATCAATCTTATGATAAGTCCATTGACCTCAGTCTATTTAGTTCCACAAATAAATGTACAGTCATATCTTACTGTGGTAAAAATATTTCCACTCTTACCAAGAGATTATAGATAGTTCTCAGAGCAAAAAAAGTTACTCACAAAAATATTCTTCCAAATCCTACTTTGGGGAAAATGAAGTGGATGAACTTTGCCCTATTATGCCCATAAAATGTAATTAACAATCCTGGACATTACAAATGAAACAAGAAGACTCTTAAAAATGGAGAGGAGATGTAAAACATGTTAGGAAACTTGGTTCTGAGTAATGACATGGTGGTGAGTTCCCTGATTTTGCTTTTGCCTTGTCTGTCTCAGTCAGGATATTGGGAAAGCCAGCAAGCCAGAAAGCTCTCAAACAAAAATTGGAGTGGTAATCCTAGATTTCCGTACTCACTGTGCTGTAAAGAGGTACCCCCAAACTCCCAGCAAAGGGGTGGTGTCATTCGCAGTCAACAATACCAAGTCCCCCACCTTGCAGTACAGTGGAGACTATGTTGGAGGCTTGGACTTCAAGTCTGTGCTAGTGGTAGCACAATGTCCCTCTCACTCCTCACTGGGGTGGCTTCAGGCAAGGCCTAGTGAAATGTCAGGATGTTGCAACTGCTCATTGGTAACTAAGACACTCCCCCCTTTGCAATGTGAATGGATGCCAAGTGAGGAATCGGAACAAGGTAGTCTTTTCCCTCCCAGTCAGGGAGGTATTAGTGGGGTCTTAGTAGAGAGCATGAACTTCCACTCCCATCCAACAGTATCAAGGATTTCCTTTTTCCTCAGGTGTCAAGAAAAGTCAAAGGGAAAACCTGGAATTCCTTTCCCAGATGACAGTAACTGGGTAGCATCTCCTTCTGCAAAACAGTATCTGAATATACAGCTAAAACAAACAATTTAAGTAAGATCCAGAGTTGTATAACATATTACCCCAAATGTCTAGAGTTCAACCAAAAATCTTGTATCATACAAAGAGCAATGAAGAAAGATCTCAACTTGAATGAGAAAAGACAGTTATCAGAAGACAAAACCGAGATGACACAGATGTTAGAATTATTTGACAAGGATGTAAAGCAACATTATAATAATACTTCAGTGAACGATCACGGGCATATTTAAAACAAACAAAAAAATAAAAGTCTCGGCAAATCAGTAGGAGATATAAAGAAGACACAGATAGTTTAAGACTAAGAAGTACAATGGAAAAAATGTCAATGAATGCCTCAACAGTGAATTGAAGAGGACAGGAAAAAAAGTATCAATGGAATTAAATACAAACAATAGAAAATAGCCAATCTTAACAGGGATAATTAGACTAAGAAAAATTGAGAGTTTTAGACATTTGTTGAATTGTACTATCACAAGAATTTAACATTCATGTCCTTGAAGTTTCAGAAGCAGATGTATAACCTAAAAGCATTCAGATAATAGTGAAAATTTGGAAGACCTAAAGCAATACATACAAAAATCTGAGGAAACCCCAAGTTGGATATTCAAAAAATACAAGCCAAGACACACCATGGTTAATTTTTTGAAAATTAAGAGACACAGAAAAAATCTTGAAAGCATCTATGAAGAACCAGCACATTACTTATAAGAGAACAATAATTCTAAGTATGGGCATTTCAACAGAGACTATGGAGTCTGGAATAAAATGACACATTTCTCAAGTTCTAGAAAATCTGCCAACCGAGAATTCTATATTCAGCAAAAATATTCCTGAGTAATGGAGGGAAAATCAAGGCATTCTCAAGTGAGCAAAAATGGAGAGAATCTGTTGTTAGCAGACCTACCGAAAATGAGCAGCCGAAAAGCATTCTCTAATAAAAAAAACCACTGACAAAGAATCTTGAACATCAGGAAGGAAAAAAGTAATGGAAGGAGCAAAATTCTGAATAACTAAATTAGACTTTTCTTCTACTCTTGAGTTTTCTAAATTATACTTGATGGTTGAAGCAAAACTTATAAAATTATCTAATGTAGTTCTCCATATATAGAGAGGAAACATTTGTAAAAATTATATTATGAAAAGGGGGTAAAAGAGCATAAAGGGAAGTAGGGTTTCTGCACTTCACTTAAACTGGTAGTATAGTAACATCAATAGAATGCTTGTTGTAAGCTGTATGTGTATAATAAATTCCTAGAGCAACGACTAAGAAATGCCATACATAGATAACACTGAAATATATGATGGATAAATGAATATTGAATTATAAAAATGTTCAAGTAATCTACAGGAAGGCATAAAACAGGAGAGAAAGAAATGAAAAAGCGAGAACAAGCAGAAAGCAATAAAAAAGTAAATGACAGACTCCCTACCATACTAATACTTGATTTATATATGTAAATGGTCAGAATACACCAATTAAAAGATACTGTCAGAGTGGAAACAAAAAAAAAAAAAAGAAAAAATACCCAATTATAGGTTTGTTTACAAGAACTTCAATTCACATATAATGAAATACATAAGTAAAAATATGATGAAAAGTTATACCATACAGGCAATCAAGGGAAAAGTAAGACTAACCTCATTAATATCATGTAAAATAAATTTTGGAATAAACAAGGGTATCATAAAAAGGAAACTTCAGTTCCCCAATGGTTTTATTGAAGAATTATTGGAGAATTGGGGCACCTGGGTGGCTCAGTGGGTTGAACGTCCCACTTGGGCTCAGGCCATGATCTCACAGTTCGTGAGTTTGAGCCCCACATAGGGCTCTGTGCTGAAAGCTCAGAGACTGGAGCCTGCTTCGCATTCTGTGTGTGTGTGTCTCTCTCTGCTCCTTCCTTGCTCACATGCTGTCTCTCTCTCTCTCTCAAAAAAAAAAAAAAAAAAGAATTATTGGAAAAATATATAATGCATATTTAATAAGGAATTAACACAAAATATTGTAATCTGTCCCAGAAAACAGAAGCAAACACTCCCCAATTCATTTACCTGGCACCTAAACTAGACAAAGGAAGGATGAAAAAAAGGAAACTACAAACCAATGTATTTCAATAACACAAATACGAAAAATATTAATAAAATATTGGCAAACTGAATTCAGCAATATGTAGAAATAATTATGTACCATGACCAATTGGAATTTATCCTAGGAATACAAGCATTACTCAATATTTGAAAAATAGCCAGTGTCATCTGCCATACCAACATGGTAATTAGGTAAAATCATATCAGTTGATCCAGAAATATCATTTGACAAAATTCAACTTCCATTCATGAGGAAAACTCCAAGGAAAATAGAAATAGAGAGGATATTCCCCAACTTGAAAAATAACATTTATAAAAACCTACAGGTAACACCGTAATTAATGGTGAACAACTGAAGGTTTTCTTTTCTAAGATCAGTTAGAAGGCAAAGATCTTTGCTTTAATCACTGACCTTCAGCATAAAACTGGAAGTTCTAATCACTGCAAGCAGAAAAGAAATAAAGACTTAAAAATTGGAAAGAAAAAAAAATAAAACACTTATCATAGGCAGATGATTTAGTAGTTTATGTAGAAAATTCCAATGAAAGCGTAAGAAAAAAAAACCCTAGAATTTATAAATGATTTCATCAAGGTCATAAAAGATCAATGCACAAGAATTAAATCCATATCAGCATACTAGCAGTGAGTATGCAGAAACCAAATTTAAAAATATGATAGCATTTGTAAACACATCAAATGAAATATGTAGATGTAATCTAACAAAACAAGTATAGGATTTGTATGCTGAAATCTAGAAAATGCTCTTGAAACAATTATCAAAAAGATGTAAATAAATACAGAAATATCCTATCTTAATGGATTAGAAGATTTAGCACAATGAAATGCTAATTATACCAAAATTGATTTACAGATTTAAAAGAAAACATTTTTAATGTTTATTCATTTTTGAGACAGAGAGACAGAGCATGAGTGGGGGAGGGGCAGAGGGATTCTGGGAGACCCAGAATCTGAAGCACTCTTCAGGCTCTGAGCTGTCAGTACTGAACCCACGAACTGCAAGATCATGACCTGAGCCCAAGTCAGAAGCTCAGTTGATTGAGCCACCCAAGCGCCCCTGATTTACAGATTTAATGCAATTCTTATCAAAATCTTTTTGAAATGTATTGAAGAAATAGATGAGTATGCCTTATAATTTACATAAAAAGGAGAAAACACTAGAATATTTAAAATAATTTTGAAATAGATGAATATAACAGAGGTAACATCTCCCAAATTCAAGACTTAAACAGCTATAGTACAGTAATTAAGACTGTGTGCTTTTGGCCTAAGGATAAACATATAAGTCAGCAGAGAATAGAGAACCAAAAAAACAGAACCAAACAAATCTGCCCAGTTTACTTTAAAAAATGTACAAAGTTGGGGAGCTGCGTGGCTCTGTTGGTTAAGTGTCTGACTTCAACTCAGGTCATGATCTTGTGGTTGGTGGGTTGAAACTCTGCATCAGGCTCTGTGCTGAAAAGCTTGGAGGCTGGAGCATGCTTCAGATTCTGTTCCCGCCCCCGGTCTCTCTCCCCACTCTCACTGTGTCTCTTTCTCAAAAATAAATAAACATTATATATGTGTGTATATATATAATATATATATTATATATATACACACATGTATATAATATATATACACACATGTGTATATATATTATATATATATATATAGTGTATGTATACACACACACACAGTCATTTAAATGAAATGATAGATTTTTCAGCAAATGAGGCTGGAATTATACATTTGTAAAAAAAATGAACTGAGATGTAAATTTCATATGTTATATAGAAACTAACTGAAAATCAATAATGAAATTATATATTTACTTATGCATGTATTTAAGTATTTATTTGCAGGTAAATGGAATTTTACTCTTGTAAGATTTGTATAATTTATGTGAAGTGCAATAACATTAATTCTAAATGCACTGTATTAAGTGAATGATAGATACGGAAATTTGTAAAACAACATCTAAAAAATAATACAGAGGGATGGTAAAAAACCAATAGAAGAACTGAAATCATTTTTATCAAACTATCTCCTTTAAAAAAAAATGTTCCCGTATAATTAACATACAGTTGTATATTAGTTTCAGGTGATCAATATACTCATTCAACAATGCTATACTCAGTGCTTATCATGATAAGTACCATTAACCCCCTTTACCCGTTTCACCCATCTCTTTAACCACCAATTCTCCATATTTAAGAGTCTCTTTTTTTGTTTCTGTTTTTTTCATTTGTTTTGTTTCTTAAGTTCTGTGTATGAGTGAAATCATATGGTATTTGTCTTATTTCACTTAGTACTATACCCTCTAGATCCATCCATGCTGTTGCAAATGGGAAATTTTCATTTTTTAAGCCCAAGTAGTATTCCATTATACATATATATCACCAAGTAGTATTAAATAATATATATTATATATATAATATATATTATACATTATATATAAAATCGCTTCTTCTTCATTCATCTATCGATGGAGACTTGGGTGGTTGCTTCCATATCTTGGCTACTGTAACAATGCTGCAATAAACATAAGGGTATGAGAATTAAAAGAACAAAAATAATAAACGAAAGGAGTGCTATTTAAAAAATAGGGGTACATATATTTTTTGAATTAGTGTTTTTGTTTTCTTTTGGAAGATACCTAATAGTGGAATTACTGAATCATATGTTAGTTTTATTTTTAATTTTTTGAGGAACCTCCATACTGTTTTCCAGAATGGCTGCATAAGTTGGCATTCCCACAAACAATGCACAAGCATTCTTTACCAACACTTGTTGGTTTTGTGTCTTTACAAACACTTGTGTTTTTGATTTTAGCCATCCCAAGAGGTGTGATGTGATATCTCATTGTGGTTTTGATTTGCATTTTCCTGATTATGAGTGATGTAGAACACCCTTTCACATGTCTGTTGGTCATCTGTATATGTTCTTTGGAGAAATGTCTGTGCATGTCTTCTGCCAATATTTTAATTGGATTATACATTTCTTTGGTGTTGAGTTGTGTAAGTTCTTTATATAGTTTGGATATTAACCCCTTATCAGATGTATCATTTGCAAATATGTTCTTCCATCAGTGGGTTGTCTTTTAGTTTTGCTGATTTTTTTCCTTTACTATGATGAAGTTTTTATTTGATGTAGTCCCAGTAGTTTACATTTGCTTCTGTTTCCCTTGACTGTGGAGAAATACCTAGAAAAATGTTGCTCTGCCTGTTGTCAGTGAAATAAATGCTTAGGCTCTCTTCAAAGATTTTATGGTTTCATGTTTTACATTGATATCTTTAATCCATTTTGAGTTTATTTTTGTGTATGGTATAACAAAGTAGTCTGGTTGTATTCTTTTGCATGTTGCTGTCCAGTTTTCCCAACACCATTTTTTGAAGAGACTGTTTCCTATTGCATATACTTCCTTTGTCATAGATTGATTGACCCTTAATTGTGGGTTTGTTTCTAGGGTCTCTATCCTGTTCCACTGAAAAATCACTCATAAATTCAAATGTAAAACTATAAAACTTTTAGAAAAAAATAAGAGTCTTCAGGATATAGAGCTAGATAAAGAGTTCTTAGATTTGACACCAAAAAAACATGGTCCATAAATTGAATGATTAATAAATAAATGACTGGGAATATCATTGCTAATAAAAAGTAAATAATAACTCTGGAGGACATAGATAAAGATCCTTTATATTGAAGTTCCTATTATCTGATGAAAACTAATAATCACTTGTAGAAAAAATATATATATGCATACCTCAATTTTTCTCAAACATGTGATGTGTATTAACGGAAAAATGCAGCATCTTTCTGTCTAGGATAGTTAACAAGCCACAATTGGAATGGAAATATATTCTTTCTTATTAAATTAAAAGCGCTTTTTATAAGATTTTTTTTAACGTTTATTTATTTTTGAGACAGAGAGAGACAGAGCATGAACAGGGGAGGGTCAGAGAGAGAGAGAGAAAGACACAGAATCGGAAGCAGGCTCCAGGCTCTGAGCCATCAGCCCAGAGCCCGACGCGGGGCTCGAACCCACGGACCGTGAGATCGTGACCTGAGCTGAAGTCGGAGGCTTAACCGACTGAGCCACCCAGGCACCCCCAAAGCGCTTTTTAAAAAGGTGAGAAGATTAGGAGCTTGACACGGGACTCAATCCCATGACCCCAGGATCATGAGCTGAGTTGAGATCAAGAGTCGGACACTCAACTGACTGAGCCATCCAAGTGCCCTAAGTCAAAGCAATTTTTAAACAGTAGGCCACAAGGCCACAGAAAATTTACTGCTTTCTTCTTTGCCTTTATAAAATAAACAATTATAGACATGATGGCACTTCTTAAACTTGATGCTTTTTGTGTCCTAATACAACCCTATCTACAAAAAGGATGATGAGTTATCTCTTCCACAGGAAATTTCTTTGGAGTCAGGAATAATATCTGGAGCTGATATTTTTCTGGTGTCTCACAACTCCCTAAGTGGAGCAGACACACCTGCAAATAAAGGGTGCTATTAGGGTTTTGGAAGCTTTGATAGCATGGTGCCATGAAACTCATCTCCAGTTCTTCCTTAAAGACCACCCATGGCTTCAAGAGAAAATAATTCAATGGCATTAAATAGCTAGGAGACTAATACTGAAGATCAAGGAGCTCATTGCTATAAATCCCAAAAGGAAATAATATATTTATAACATCACACATAAAAGTATGATCTTGACTAGGCCAAGGGAAAAAATGAATCTAGTGCAATGTGTAAGTGACTTTGATCCTTGCATAAGGACATGCACAGCTGCCATTTCATATGCTTATTTCTAAAGAGAGAGAGTTCTTAGATTCAGTCTTTAATCATTTTGTTTGTTTGTGATATAGCTCTTTCTAGCAGTCTGGTAAAACCTGTGAATCCTTGTTCTCAATAGTGTTTTAAAATGCTTCAAATAGGGACACCTGGGTGGTTCAGTTAAGCATCCAACTTCGGCTCAGATCATGATCTCATGGTTCGTGGGTTCAAGCCCCGTGTTGGGTTCTGCACTGACAGCTCCAAGCTTGGAGCCTGCTTCAGATTCTCTGTCTCCCTCTCTTTCTGTCCCTCCCCCACTTGTGTCCTCTCTCTCTCTCTCTCTCTCTCTCTCTCTCTCTCTCTCAAAAATAAACATTTACAAAATTGTAAAATGCTTCAAATAAAATACATAGGATTATAAAGGAACACAATCGTTAAAATATATTTTAATCCCCAAGTTAAGAGCAACAGGCTTGCTAAGTGAGCCTGAAGATGGATTGAGAAGTGAGGACCCTCTAAAGAGTCACAAAAGGGTTCACACATTGTACCTGATTTAGAATCCCAGACCAAGACATTTGAAATTTATTCTGTGGATAAAAATACTATGATTTAGAAGAAAAAAGTGACTTTGAAAAAGAACCTAATTTTAGTTGTTTTTTAAAGAAAATTAGAAAACTTAGTATAGCATAGGAAATTTTCATGACAGTTATGCCATTTAAGGAAATTGTGGTTGTTTTGAGTTCCACAGGGTTAAAGAGGAGTTTATGACAAATAAATTAAAATGCTCACATATTTTGGAGAAAGATGCATATCTACACCAAAACCAATCACATATTTTTGATACATAAAATCTCACTTTCTACCTAGTGATCAATTTCTTTTTATGTGACCTAAGATCACTGTAAGATCATCATAAAATGGTACACTTTTTTTTAAACAAAAGTGCATGGAAGTTCTAAAACTCAATTTTTAAGCAATAAACTAAAGAGAGAATTTTGTCACCAGGATAGATTAAAGTTTTTGACTAAATGAATTTTCTTGCCAAAGGGGCTTCTAGTACTTCATAGAATCTATTTTCCTGACAGAATAAATCATTGCATGTGACAAAATGTAGTTCCTCAGAAAGGATTTAGCTCCCCCTTCCCCAAATCCAAATCCATTCTTTTTGTAGAAATATATTTTATAAGACAGTAGCAGTTCCGAATGTCAGGTTTTTTGGGGAGAAATGTATTACACTCATCAGTCTAATTGTTTACACGTGGTGAAAAGTTAGTGACTAGGTTGGGGAAGGGTGAAAGGTATAGATACTAGGTGCTTGTCAGTTTTTATTTTGATCAGCATGTTGTTATTCATAGCTTGAAACACAATTCTGTAACCTGAATTGTTCCCCTCTCATTAAGTTCTATATTAGGCACAATTTTATTAGTTATTTTAATTAATCAATTATTTTATTTAATGCAGAATTAGAGTGATTGTGGCATAGGGCAGAACAGAGCATATGATCAGAAGGAACAATGGATGTTCCTGACTAGAAATCTTGTAAATGTGGATTCATGTTTTGGGATCCAACATATCTTGTATCAACTGTGTATACTAGTCTTACACATGTATGCACATATTTAGGGAGAAATTCATTATCTTAAATCCTCTTCTCAAAAGGGCTCATGACACAAAATATTAAAATTTAAATCCAGAAACACAGATTAAGACTTTTGGGGTGGGCAGGGGAAGGGATGTGGGAAGAAGAAAATGAGAAATCTTCAAACATTGGCCAGGTATTTCTGTGAGTTTTGTTCAAATGAAGGACATTAACCTCTAATTATATAACGTCATTATAATGGAGACATAAATTTGATAATAATGGTACTTTGGTTCTTGTTAGTGAGATTGAAAGATAAGAAATGTTATATAATACACACAGAAAAATTCTCAGTTAAGCAATTTAATACAAATAGTCTTGATTTAAAGACTGTAAATGACAAGGAAACTTCTAATTTAGAGGCAGGATTTTTTTTTCTTCTTGATCCCTTAGTGATGAATGGCTACATAATTTATGGGACTCATTGCAAAATGAAAATGTGGGACCTCTCGTTCAAAAAAATTTTTTTAGTTTATTTATTTTGAGAAAGAACATGAGTGGGGGAGGGGTAGAGAGAGAGAGAGAGAAAAGGAGAGAGAATTCCAAGCAGGCTTCCACACTGTCAGCACAGAGCTCAATGTGGGGCTTAATCTCATGAACCACAAGATCATGACCTGAAGTGAATCAAGAGTCAGATGTTTAACCAGCTGAGCCACCCAGGCATCCCTGGTTCAAAACAACTTTTGAGAATTTCAAGACTGCAATAGAAGAGCACTGTATCAAGCTTTGTTCTTCCTGAGCACACAGGATTCTGGATAACTGTATGTATGCCATGTCCATGATGCCAAGCCTCTCTATGTTTGAGAAACTTTGAAAGACCTATATAAAGAGAAACAAATATCATGAAGGAAATAAAGAAAAATTGAAGCCTCAATGTTTTCAACAAACCTGCTAGAGTTTACATACTCAGATTTAGTTATTCTCTTTTTCTTTAGGAGTGTTTTGTCTTTTATATATTCATTATTGAACACCCATATGCAAGGTATGATGTGACACTCTTGAGATATAACAGAGCATAGGATGGCCAGAGTGTGCCTGCACAGGGTCTTTAGATTCTGTCTCCTCTCTTGGCATTCAGAATCACATGTTCCTCCCTTATTTTGGAAAACAGTTCCAAATCATATGTCCCAGAAGAGTAATAGAGGATATCAGCCTAATTCTTAAGCAACAATTTGTTTTTCCACCTACAACCTTACTTATATCGTATCTCTGTTCCTTCCATTTTGCCAGGTGAGCAGTGCCCACCTATCCTCCTCCAGCCATGCTCTCCATTCTCATCTCTTCACAGACTTTGCTACTTTAGATAGTCTTCCTTCTCTGAGCTCACCAGTTAATAAAGTTGATAGTTATATCTATCAATCCTATTCACTGTGCAATTTGACTTAACTCATCTCCCTGTTCTTGTCATTGGCAGTTTCCCCCTTGAAATCACACACATGTTCATTTTGATTAAACTGTTCAAAATTCACTTTTATTAAAAAGAAGGGACTATTTTCACGCAGTGTGGTTGTCTGTAGTTTTTACACTGTTTGCCATACTCAAATTCCGTTTTTGTTATTTGTCTTTTGCCTTCACTTTTTAAGTTTTTGTAGAATTTTTACAGAAAAGAAAGAAGTACAAAATCAAAATAGCAATTCCCTGGTCCTTCCCAATCTACTCAGGGTTGACAGCATGGATACGTTTATATTCTTATTTTTGGAATGATAAGACAAAGCAAGATTGAAGGTGGAAGTGGAGGCAACTAAATTGTCAGCTAAATCCTCAGGTATAGCTTTCAGTATTTTTGACAGTTGATGGTATGCACTTCAGTATTTCTAAGCAACATCACTGTTATTTCATGCTTTATGAATTCACGTGAGGTACTTTGTTCTTCTAACTTATCCTCTTCCCTTAAAATGCATTCTTTCTCTAAAAATTCTTATGGAGATAGTAATTTCTGAATCATTCATTTGACTCTAAGTCTGTTTGTTTTTGTACAGGAAAAAACTTTTTTGTTTTTATTGAAGTCAGTCCTTATCTTATTTAATTTCTTAGCTTTCTGTTAGCTTGCACTTATTACAGGTATTCAGAAAAAGAAATTACACTAACATATTCTCTCTAAAACTTCTCACATTATTTACTATCTTTATTATGTGGTATTGCAAAATATACCTTTCTAGCAGCATGTTATATATCTTTCCTGATTTTTTTTTTCTTTCACTGAGCCGTATATAATATGAAGATACCTGGAAATGGAAAACTAGATGATTTGTAGAATATTTGATTACAAAATACAAACATATAAACATACTTTGTTCTTTGGACATTTACAATTATACATAGAGTTTTTCTTGAATTTTGACCATTTGCTTTATGACTTGGTATATCATGATCTTCATCATCATTATCATCAAAATTATAAAATGTCTATCAGTTCCAGGCTGTGACAACATTGACCCAAAGATAATTATACCCTAATCAGTCTTGTTCCTCAGTAGAATCTAACAGATGAACTATTTTAATATTAAATTAAATATATTTTCCATTAAAAAAAATTTAAAAAGGGGCACTGGTGTGGCTCAGTTGGTTGAGTGACCGACTTTTGATTTCAGTTCAGGTCATGATCTCACAGTTCTTGGGATCCAGGCCCACATCGGGCTTTGTGCAGACAGTGCGGAGTCAGCTTGGGATTCTCCTTCTCTCTCCCTCTTTCTCTGCTCCTTCCCTAATTGCACTAAATAAATAGATAAATAAGTAAATAAATATTTTAAATATATTTCCCTCAGATTAAAGTCCACTAAAAAGGCACTTAACAGAATGTTTGTTATATCATTGAGATCATTTAATGATGTCAGTATTCTCATATTTATACCTCTTTATGACTTTCCAGAAACTACTATAGCATGGATATGAAATAAGTCAACCACATTGGGCCATACAACATTTACATGCAGTGGCAAAGTTGCTTATTTCAGACTTAATGTCTATACCAGTGTGATGTAACAGAGATGGACCACTGTTAGCAATTGTGTAGTGTTCAGACAAGTAATTTGAATGATGAAAACCAGCAAATTTTTTCTCTACAGAAATAGAATAGGTATTTTTGTTTGTTAGGCTCTGGTGTGTGCAAATGTGTGTGTGTGTGTGTGTGTGTGTGTGTGTCTAGGTGTGGGAGTGCATGCACATGTATGTGTATTGTGAATCATTCTTGATAAAAGTTTAGTTCTTCCTTTTATACTTCATGGATAATCATAGATAGGAAGATACAGTTCAGAATATCCAGAAGTTTCAAGCATTTTGCTTCTCCTCTCCAGTGGCTGTAGTCTTTCTTCAGTAGAGTTTGGGTGATAAAATTCAATAACTCTATTCCAAAACTCATTCAGTTGGAAATCTCTGAAAATATAAAATTTTAGTATCAATCCAGGCTTACAAATGCATAGTTTTAAATTATTGACTTCTACATATATGGACACATTACCAAAAGATGTTTGAAAGAAGTATATAACATAAACATGTATTGTTGGGTATATTTGGTATTCATGATTGTGTTTTGTAAGCCAGATATGTGAGAAGCAGCAGCGATTATCACAAACTATGTGCTTTTACATTCTTGTAGTCAATAGAAGGAGATGATAAATAAGATATTTCCTCAAGCCATCTACTCTTTCTCAAGAGAGGATTCAGCCTGTAGTCAGCACTCCTTGTTGTAATTTTATTCTACCATTAGCTACTTACTTTCTTTTATCCCCTATGTACAACAGACAGAAATGAGGATTTCTACATGAAGACATTAAGCTTCTTTCAAATCTGAATTTTAGTTTTAATAGCAGTGATTATTTTTAAGGGTATGCCCTATATATAATAACCTACAAAATAAATTTCTGCATGAGTGTAGCTCTAGGCATAATGAAGTATATACAGAAGATTGTACGATCTGTTTGATAGCAGAAATAAAAACTGAAAACCAGCATACTTACCTTAACATCTAGGATTCTAATCCAAATCTCATCTGGGTTTGAATCTGAAGCCCACATAAAGGACTTATAGGTGTTTACTGCAATGCATTTAAAATAAGAACTATCCACATGTGGATTTAATAAATGAATGAGATATTTAAATCTCTTACAATAGATTCATAAAGTAATTTAACTGACTCAAAGAATGGATTAATTAGTATTTTAATTTTATGTTAGTCTGGGAAATTTTGTGAAGAGTGAACAAAATTCTTTAAATTTTTTTTTTTATGTTTTTGTTTATTTTTGAGACAGAGAGAGACAGAGCATGAGGAGGGGAGGGGCAGAGAGAGAGGAAGACACAGAATCTGAAGCAGGCTCAAGGCTCTGAGCTGTCAGCACAGAGCCCCACGTGGGGCTCGAACCCACAGACTGTGAGATCATAACCTGAGCCAAAGTTGGGATGCTTAACCGACAGCCACCCAGGAGCCCCAAGATTGAACAAGATTCTTAATATATTTCTGTTTTCACCCTTCCTATGGGTAATGGTGGGATGTTGCACACTAAATCTTCTTTGTTCTTCAATTAGATGTGCCTAAAGCACCTAATCATCTGCTGATCCCATAAATGCAGTGGCCTCCCTTTAGTTGGGAATATGAATAGTCATACCAACTCACTCTTACACATTGAAGGAAGGTTGCTTAGAGTAAGTCAGTGGAAAGTGAATGACTCATTTAGTGCTATCAAAATCTAGTAATCCAGTTTCAATGTTGTATACACCTTGCCTTCTTCAGATACCAAGATGCTCTCAGTTTTAGAGTTTTGCATATAATTATTAATTTAGTTCTTGCATTAAACTATGATATAGGTAATATTATCATCACAAGTTTACAGAGAAAAAACTGAAGGCGTAGAAAGGTAAAGTAATTTCCAAAGCTTGTTGAGCTAGTAGCCAGATATCATGGCTATAGAGGTCATAGTTTTAATTACTGTACAATTCTATCTCTCTAAAGTTCTGAATTTTAAAAGAATTTGTCACTTTGGAAGTAATTTCTATTCTTTTTGTAACCAGCATTCAACTTTTACAGTAATTATGTATTATTTCTTAGAAATCTAATGTATTTAGTACTCCACACCCATTATAATGTAGTTGCTTCAATTCTGATTGAGCATTCTCTCCTCTTTGCTATTGTTATCAAGAACCATGCTGTCCAATAGATTGTCCTGTGATGATGGAGATAACCTGTATCTTCAATGGTTGATACAGTAGATGCTGATTAACTCAATGTGGCTTTTGAGCACTTGAAATGTGTTTTGACTGAGGCAATGAATTTTAATTTAATCTTACTTAATTATAATTAAATTGAAATAGTTACATGTGTCTAGTGTCTCTCATATTAGACACCGCTGGCCTTGAACTTTAGTTTTATCTTCTTTGAAGGAAAAAAAAAGATAAATATAAATTCATTTTACAGTTAATAGTTAGGAAGTTTCCCTAGTATGTTTTATATATTTCCCCACATGCCAGTACTTCCTTATAGCCCGTTCACCCTCTGGCTCAGTTTCTTCTTGCTGTTAGAGAATGGGAAACAAATAAGCAAACTTTAATTAAAAATAAATGCTCCATATGTTATAAAGTTGTTAAGTTCAAAAGAGAAAGGGAAACAAGGGGCGCCTGCGTGGCTGTCAGTTAAGTGTCCAACTCTTGATTTCAGCTCAGGTCATGATCTCATGGTTCATGGATCAAGCCGGACGTTGATACACTGTTAGCGCACAGCCTGCTTGGGATTCTCTCTCTCCCTCCCTTTCTGCCCCTCACTCACTCATGCACATACACTCTCTCTCAAAATAAATAAATATTTTTCAAGAAGAAAAAATAAGTAAATGAAAACAGAATGGGAGATAGGTAGGATCAGGTTATAAAAGTATATGTGGTTGTCTGGATAAGACAACGTATGCTGCAAATGACCCCAAAATCACAGTGCCACAATACTGCAGAATTGGTTTCCCACTCAAACTACAAGTTGAACAACAATTGGCCCTCTAGGTCTGGGCATCTTTATCAAGGATTCAGCCTAGTAGCATATCCTCTTGGACTTCTGCTTCTTTAATTACCATGGCAGTAGACGGAGAGAACACAAGCACAGTAGTGAGAGTGAGGCACATAGCATACCAACTCTTAAAGCATTTGCATGGAATTAACACACAGTATGCCTTCTTTTATATATAGATAGATGGAGAGAGAGAGTCCAGTTGGCACACAATGTTACATTAGTTTCAGAGGTACAGCATAGTGATTCAAGAACTCTACATGTTATGCTGTGCTCACCATAAGCATAGCTACCATCTGTCACCCTGCAGTACTATTATAATACCATTGTCTGTATTCCCTGTGGTGTACCTTTTAGTCTATGACTTAATTCATTCCGTAACTGGAAGCTTGTATCTCCCACTCCCCTTTACCCATTCTGCCCAACTTTCTATCCCTCTCCTCTCTGGCAGTCATCAGTTCTCTGTATTTCTGGGTCTGGTTTTGTTTTTTTGTTTATTTGTTTATTTTTTAAGATTCTGTGTATAGTTGAAATTATTGAAAGAGAGAATCCCAGGCAGGCTCCTTACTACCAGCAAAGAGCCCAATGCGAGGCTCAAACACAGGAACCATGAGATCATGACCTGAGCTGAAACCAAAAGTTGGACGCTTAACTGACTGAGCCACCAAAAAGCACCTCATTTGCTTTCTTTTGACCATACTACCTCATACAAGACTTGAATTATTATAAAAATACTTCATACATTGAACAGAGCCCTAATGGGTGGACACAATGAACATACAAAAGAAATAAAATGATACCTTAGATGATAAGCATGAAAATGGCAGAAAATATAGATGAAATCCCTTATCAACTATTTACTCATCCCTTGCAATGTGTCATGCATTAAGACAAGCAGAAGATAAATATACAAGATAGCAAACTCTGATTATATTCATGCAAAGGTATTTATCATGGAGGAAATGGGTGGCCTATGTTTTGAAGGATGATAGTGTTTTATCAAATAACAAAAATAGGAAGGAATGAAGAAGGAATCTTTTATTAATATCTGTAGAATGTGTGGTTTATTTTGTAAATGTAGGAAACTGAGTTTAGATAGGAGTAATGAGAAACACACAAAAACAGGAAGAGCATTTTTTTTGTCATTCAGAAATTACATTATAGTGGGCTCTTGAATTCATGGAGACAACTCTTATCTCATAGGCCAGTTGGTAAATCAGGCACTGCCAGTGACATGATAGGAAGTCTTACTCCATCTGTGAAGTATTTTGCAAACCTCACTCTCTTCCATGGGATTTAATATCCATTTAAAGTAATCTTTTCCACTGCAATGAATAATTCATTGACCACACAGAGGGTCATTGAGTTACATACCTCCACAGTTGTCCATTTAACAGCCATGTGTTCTCTCAGATAAATGAAACAGAATACCTTATGTTGAACCCCTGGTGATTTTAACAGAAAGCATATTAATTGAATGACTAACATATTATTTGACTTCATTAAATGGTAACAGTAATTATATGGCTTTTAATTTAAAGGACAGGCATCAGTGACTAATCTAATGAGGTACAAATGACCACACACTAATTCTGCATTTGTTTTATAACTAGAAATAGGAGCGGTGTTGTCAAGTGTAGAATTCATTTGAATAAAAAGTTACTATGTTACTGTAAAAAAGAAAAACAAACACTTTGAACATTTTTCTTATACTTTGAAAAGAGAATGTTGATAATGTTAGTTCAGTTTTTCTTTTTTTATATGCATATGTGTACTTAAAATCATAATCCATTAGGAAAAAAATCTCTATTCTTTCTCAGTGTGAGTTCTTCTGATGTAACCAATTAAATTACCATGTAGACTTTTGTCTCCCTGACATTTATCACCTAGGAACCCTTGGTGCCCCATACCCATACCTACTTGCAGAAGATCTTGTTTCCTTCTCTTCCCTGTATCCCATCTCAGAGAATCTATAGTGGTAATTTCCACTTAATGTACAATTATGTTAATGAACTTTCTCTTTCCCTGTAATTGGAACTCTTGTGAATCATCCTGGGAGGTAGTTTCATGACTTACATAGATTTCCCATTCACTCTGATCAGGAAGTTAGAAAGATTCAGGACAAGTATAAGAACCTTTTTGAAGCTCCTTAATATATGTAATGTAATAAAACTGTGTAATACTAATGATTTCTAAATTGCAATAACACTGTTGAAAGAATGAAATACTCAGGAAATATTCCACTTTGAATACAGTTATTACATATACCAAGATTACTGTAGAAATGTAGTTATCACCTTAGGCAGGGGAAACAAAACAAGAGCTTGCCTTCCTATGAGATATAAACATTTTTCAAGTATTTTGGATATCAAGAAAAGAGAACATTTTACCCAAAGAGAAAAGTGATTAGGAATGCTTTACAAATAAGGGGAAATTTGAGCTAATTCTTCAGTGATGAAATTCAGCAGGCTGGCAAGGAGAGGATAGAAGAGATTTCTATACCTCAGGGCTAACATGTGAAATACCAAAGAGTGAAAATCAAGTTTATAAATTGTGATTCATTCATTATAGCTGAATAGTATGTGATATGCAACAGTGGGAAGGAACACTGAAATAATTAGTACATGTTAAAAAGAAATGTTGTAGGACACCAGAGTGGCTCAGTGAGTTAAGTGCCCGACTCTTGATTTGGGCTTAGGTCATAATCTCATGGTTTGTGAGTTCAGGCTCCACTTCTGGCTCTGCACTGACAGTGTGGAGCCTCCTTGGGATTCTCTCTCTCCCCCTTGCTTTCTGCCCCTCCCCCACTCACACTCTCTGTCTCAAAATAAATAAACAAAAAAAGAAATATAAATATCATATCAATACCATAGCAAGATACTTAATATTAATCTCTGTGTGGCAGAGAAGAGAGGTTAGCAAGACACTCCACAATAAAAAATTCATTATAGACATAACCTTTTGCAGCACCATTGAAGACAGACTTAAGTAATAAGGCAGAGGTATATAAGTAGATCAGTCAAGAAATGATAGAATTATTTATTTAGCACTACATGTTCAATGGGAAGGAAAATACTCAGCTTGGTTTTTTTTGTTTGTTTTTTTTGAAGAAGGGTGTAGAATGCTTTATAGCTGCTGGAAAAAAAGATCAAGTGGACAAAAGAATTTGATATTGCTAAAGAAAATTTCAGAATGTAAAGGTTGGAAAAATTTGAAATCCAATAGCTTAAAAATCACACACTTTCTATAAAGCAAGAAAATAAACTTTCATAATCAATATAAATAATCGTTGTTCACTACAGTATCTTAATACTCCAGACTTATTAAGATTTTAAAAAATTCTAATGAAGAAGACAAAATTAAGCCTAAAGCAAGCAGAGAAAAAATAATAAAAATTATAGAAGAAATCAATAAAATTAAAACAAGAAATAATAGAGAATATAAAGAAACCAAAACATATTCTGCTGAAAAAATAAATAGAATTGGTCAATCTCTAGGTAGGCTAACCAAGAAAAAAAATAAGAACAAAGTAAAAGACAGTTCATCACTGCTAAACTCACAGATGCTAAAAGGATAACAAGGAATATTATAAACAACTACAACCAAAATTTGATATCCTACATGAAATAGACCTGTTTCTTTAAAGACAAACTACCAAACTCACACAAAAAGAAATAGTTAGCTTCAATATTCTATACCTATTTAAGAAATTGAGTCAGTAATTAATGTCCTTTCATTATAAAAAAGGCCCAAGTAATTTCACTTCTACATTGTATCAATCATTTATAAAAAATATGAATTTTCCATAATCTGTTCCAGAAATAAGATAAAATACTTCCTAAACCAAAACCAAATGAATAATTCCAAGAAAACTGTCCAGTATTACTCATGAACTGTCCAATGTACTCATAGATACAAAACCTCAAAAAAAAGGTAAATGAAATCCAACGATATAGAAGAATTATATATCTCAAGTGGAATTCATTCTAGATATGCAAGTCTTGTTCAATATTCAAATCAGTTACTGAAATCTATCTCTAAAGAAGGAAAATTACATAATCATACCAGTTGATACAAGCAAAAAACATATGGCAAAATGCAACATATCTGCATGATAAAAATGATACACAAACTGGAAATTGATGGGAACTTTCTCAACCTCATAAAGAATAATCTGCAAGATCACCTACAGTTAACATCGTTCTTAATGGTAATAGAGTAGGCAGTTTCCTCATGAGACAGGGAAAAAGGCACAGAGATCCTCTTTCACCACCAGCATTGTATTGAGAGTGCTACCTAGAAAACAAGAAAAATAAAATGTAAACAGATTGATAAAAAAGAAAGAAAATTGTCTTTATTAATTGATGACATTTTTTATGTAGAAAATTACAAAGATTCCATAGTAAAACTCCTGGAAACAATGACTTGTCAAGGTCACAGAATAGAATATCAATATACAAAAGCCAATCACTTTCCTGTTTACTGGCAATAAGCAAGTTGACTTTGAAATTAGAAGCTATGTATCATTTACAGTAGCAGCACAAATTGAAATATGTAGCTATAAATCTAACAAAATACAAACAGGATCCATACGCCAAAATGAAACAAAACAACAAAACGGAAAAAGACTGATGAAATAAATCAAATGAGATCTAAATGGGAGATGTTCTCTGTTCATATATCGGAAGTATTGTTAAGGCATCAATTTTCCAAAATCAATCAATGAGATCAGTGCAATTCCAAGAAGAATTTCAGCCACTTTGTAGAGATCAATAAGTTATTCTAAAAAAAAAAAAAAAAACCTAGACTTAGACAACAGAATACTTGTTAGAAGAAGAAAGCTGGAATAGACACACTAAAAAAATGAAAGTCCAACTATAAAACTACTGTAATCAAGATAACATTTTATTGATGAAAGAATACATGCATGGATGGAACAAAATAGACCCACACATGTATAGTAAACTGATTTGTGGCAAAGGCACCCAGGCAGTGCAATAGGTATAGGATAGTCTTTCCAACATACAGTGGTAGAACACTTGGAAAATATACGCAAGAGAAGACCTAGACACAGAGCTTATACCTTCCACAAAAATTAACTCAAAATGGATCCTAGCTCTAAATGTAAAATGCAAACCTATAGAATTTTTATAGAAAAAATTAGGAGAAAATATGTGACCTTGGGTTTGGTCATAAATTTTACAAATGACAGGAAAACACAATGCCTAAAACACTGATAAGTTGGACTCTATTAAATACCTGATCTTGAAAAGACAAGAGAATGAAAAGATAAGTCACAGACTGGGAGAAAACATTTGCAAAACATCTGTGTGATAAGGGACTTGTGCCCAAACCATACAAGCTGTTCTTAAAACTGAACAATAAGAAAATAAGAAACTCAATTAAAAAATGGGCATATATCTGAACATTTGCTTCACTAAAGAAGTTAGAAAAATAAGAATAAGAAAAAATTCTCAGGGTAGCTGAGTGGCTCAGTTGGCTCGACTTGGCTCGACTTGAGCTCAAGTCATGACTTCACAATTCGTGAGTTCAAGCCCCACATCAGGCTTTGCGCTGACAGCTTGGAATCTGGAGTCCACTTCAGATTCTCGGTCTTCTTCTCTCTCTGCCTCTCCCCTGTTTGTTCTCTCTCTCTCTCTCTCTCTCTCTCTCCCTTTCTCTCTCTCTCTTTTTGTCTCAAACATTTTAAGAAAAGAAAAACATTCTCAACATCATTTGCAATTTGAGAGATGCAAATTCAAATGAGGTATCACTACCTATTAGAATGGCTAAAATCCTAAAAACTGTAATCTCAATTGCCAAAGATATTGCAGAATAGTAGAAGCCTTATTCATTTGGTGAGGATGTAAAATCATACATCATTTAAGAAGAGGTTTTGGCAATTTCTTGCAAAGCTGAGAATACTCTTATCATATGATCCACCAATCAAGCTCCTAGAAATTCTAGATGTACACACTCCTATCAGTATTCTTTATTTCTCATTCTTGTTAAACATATTCTTGTTCTGTGTTTAATACAGTTGTGGGATACATATTACATAGTTTCATTATTCCTTCAATTTGGTTCCATGGAAACCAATTTAAACTTGCTTCCAGGATGAAGCTACCATCAGAATGAAACATACTGCAGAATGCCAATAGCTGAAGATGAAGATTTGAGAATGATCACAAATTAAAATGTATGGTTATTGTGTGTGTGCATGTGTATGTGTGTGTGAATATATTTCCTTTATATAGGAATAAACCCCATAGTATATGACTTCCATTGCATACATTGGCAAAGATAGAGCCTTGATTTTAAAATTTTGTCTAGTTTAAATTTTTGCATTGAAAATATAATTACATTCAAAGACTCATCTTCACTTTCCTCCCATGAATTTCTTTTTTTAGTTTTTTAATAAATTTATTTATTTATTTTAATTTACATCCTAGTTAGTTAGCATATAGTGCAACAGTTACTTCAGAAGTAGATTCCAGTGATTGATCCCCTGTGTATAATACCCAGTGCTCATCTCACCAAGTGTCTTCCTTAATGCCCCTTACCCATTTACCCATCCTTCCTCCCATAACCCCTCCAGCAACACTCTGTTTGTTCTCTATACTTAAGTATCTTATGTTTTGTCCCCCCCCCCGTTTTTTATATTATTTTTGCTTCCCTTCCCTTATGTTCATCTGTTTTGTAGCTTAAAATCCTCATATGAGTGAAGTCATATGCTATTTGTCTTTCTCTGACTAATTTCGCTTAGCATAATACCCTCTTGTTCCATCCATGTAGTTGCGAATGGCAAGATTTCATTCTTTTTGATTGCTGAGTAATACCCCATTGTATATATATACACCACATCTTCTTTATCTGTTCATCAGTCGAGGACATTTGGGCTTTTTCCATACTTTGGCTATTGTCGATAGCACTGCTATAAACATTGGAGTGCATGTGTCCGTTCGAAACAGCACACCTGTATCCCTTGGATAAATACCTAGTAGTGCAATTGCTGGGTCATAGGGTAGTTCTATTTTTAATTTTTTGAGGAAGCTTCATACTATTTTCTGAGTAGCTGCACCAGTTAGCATTCCCACCAGCAGTACAAAAGAGATCCTCATTCTCCGCATCCTCACCAACATCATTTATTGCCTGAGTTGTTAATTTTAGCCATTCTGACTGCTGTGAGGTGGCAACTTATTGTTTTAATTTGAATTTCCCTGATGATGAGGGATGTTGAGCATTTTTTTTTCATGTGTCTGTTAGCCATATGAATGTCTTATGTTCATGTCTTTTGTCTATTTCTTCACTGGATTATTTGTTTTTTGGGTGCTGAGTTTGATAAATTCTTTATAGATTTGGATACTAACGCTTTCTCTAATATGTCATTTGCAAATATCTTCTCTCATTCCGTAGGTTGCCTTTTAGTTTTGCTGATTGTTCCTTCGCTGTGCAGAAGCTTTTTATTTTGATGAGGTCCAAATAGTTCATTTTTACTTTTGTTTCCCTTTTCTCTGGAGATGTGTTGAGTAAGAAATGGCTGCTTCCGAGGTCAAAGAGGTTTTTGCTTGCTCGCTCCTCTAGAATTTTGATGGCTTCCTGTCTTACATTGAGGTCTTTCATCCATTTTGAGTTTATTTTTGTGAATGGTGTAAGAAAGTGGTCCAGGTCCATTTTTCTGCATGTCGCTGTCCAGTTTTCCCAGCACTATTTGTTAAAGATATTTTTATTCCATTGGATATTCTTTCCTGCTTTGTCAAAGATTAGTTGGCCATATGTTTGTGGGTCCATTTCTGGGTTCTCTATTCTGTTCCATTGATACGAATGTCTGGTTTTGTGCCATTACCATCCTGTCTTGATGATTGTAGTTTTGTAATACGTCTTGAAATCCGGGAGTGTGATGCCTCCAGCTTTGGTTTTCTTTTTCAGGATTTCTTGGACTATCGGGGTGATTTCTGGTTCCATACAAATTTTAGGATTGTTTCTTCTAGCTCTATGAAGAATACTGGCATTATTTTGATATGAATTGCATTGACTTTGTAGATTGCATTGTATAGTATCGACATGTTAACAATATTTATTCTGCCAATCCAGGAATATGGAATCTTTTACCATTTTTTTTGTGTCTTCTTCAATTTCTTTCATAAGCTTTCTATAGTTTTCAGTGTATAGATTTTTTCACCTCTTTGGTTAGGTTTATTCCTAGGTATTTTATGGTTTTTGGTGCAATTGTAAATGGGATCGATACCTTGATTTCTCCTGTTGCTTCATTATTTGTGTGTAGGAATGGATGCAACTGATTTCTGTGCATTGATTTTATATCTTGCAACATTGCTGAATTCATGGATCAGTTCTAGCAGTTTTTGGTGGAATATTTTGGGGTTTCCATATAGAGTATCATGTCATCTGCAAACAGTGAAAGTTTGATTACCTCCTGGCTGGTTTGGATGCCTTTTATTCCTTTGTGTTGTCTGACTGCTGAGGCTGAGACTTCCAATCCTATGCTGAATAACAGTGGCGAGAGTGGACATCCTTGTCTTGTTCCTGACCTTAGGGGGAAAGCTGTCAGTTTTTTCCCATTGAGAATATTAGCAGTGGGTCTTTCATGTATGGCTTTTATGATCTTGAGGTATGATCCTTCTGTCCCTACTTTCTTGAGGGTTTTTATCAAGAAAGAATGCTGTGTTTTGTCAAATGCTTTCTCTGCATCTATTGTGAGGATCATGTGGTTCTTGTCCTTTGTTTCATTAATGTGATGTATCACATTGATTGTTTTGCTGATATTGAACCGGCCCTGCATCCCAGGTATAGATCCCACTTGGTCATGGTGAATAATTGTTTTAATGTTTTGTTGGATCTGGTTGGCTAGTAGATCTTTGAGGATTTTTGCATCCATGTTCATCAGGGAAATTGGTCTGTAGTTCTCCTTTTTAGTGGGGTCTTTGGTTTTGGAATCAAGCTAATGCTGGCTTCATAGAATGTGTTTCGAAGTTTTCCTTCTATTTCTATTTTTTGGAACAGCTTCAAAAGAATAGGTGTTAACTCTTCCTTATATATTGGATAGAATTCCCATGGAAAGCCCTCTGGCCTTGGACTCTTATTTTTTGGGAGATTTTTCGTTACTAATTTGATTTCTTTACTGATTATGGGTCTTTTCAAATTTTATATTTGTTCCTGTTTCAGTTTTGGTGGTTTACATGTTTCTAGCAATTTGTCCATTTCTGCCATGTGCCCAATTTATTGGCATATAATTGCTCATAATATTCTTTTATTATTGTTTGTATTTCTGCTGTGTTGGTTGTGATCTCTCCCTTTCATTCTTGATTATATTTATTTGGATCTTTTCCTTTTTCTTTTTGATCAAACTGGTAGAGGTTTATCAACTTTGTTAATTCTTTTGACAAACCACCTTCTGGTATTGTTTTTTTGTTTGTTTTGATAGCATTGATTTCTTCTCTAATCTGTATTATTTTCCGTCTTCTGCTGGTTTTGGATTTTATTTGCTATTCATTTTCCAGATCTTTAAGTATAAGGTTAGGTTGTGTTTCTGAGACCTTTTCTCCTTCTTTAGGAAGGCCTGGATTGCTATATACTTCCCTCTTATGACTATTGTGCTGTATCCCAGAGGTTTTGGGTTGTGGTGTTATCATTTTCATTGGCTTCTGTGTACTTTTTAATTTCCTCTTTAACTTCTTGGTTAGCCAGTTCATTCTTTAGTAGGATGTTCTTTAGTCTCCAATTATTTGTTACCTTTCCAATTTTTTTCTTGTGGTTGATTGAGAGTTTCATAGTGTTGTGATCTGAAAATATGCACAGTATGATCTCGATTGTTTTGTACTTGTTGAGGGCTGATTTGCGTCCCAGTATGTGATCTATTCTGGAGAATATTCCTGTGCACTTGGAAGAATGTGTATTCTGCTTTAGGATGAAACGTTCTGAATATATCTGTTAAGTCGATCTGTCTAGTGTGTCATTCCAAGCCATTGTTTCCTTGTTGATTTTCTGTTTAGTTGATCTGTCCTTTGCTGTTAGTGGGGTGTTGAAGTCCCCTACTATTATGGTCATATTATCAATGAGTTTCTTTATGTTTGTGATTAATTGATTTATGTATATGGGAGCTCTCACGTTTGGAGCATAAATGTTTACAATTGTTAGATGTTCCTAGTGGATAGACCCCTTAATTATGATATAACGCCCTTCTTCATCTTTCGTTACAGTCTTTATTTTAAAATCTAGTTTGTCTGATAAAAGGATGGCTACTCTGGCTTTCTTTTGGTGACCATTAGCATGATAGATGGTTCTGCATCCCCTTACTTGCAAGTGTGTTTTGGTCTAAAATGGGTCTGTTGTAAACAGCATATAAATAGGTCTTGTTTTCTTATCCATTGTTACCCTATGCCTTTTTATTGGAGCATTTAGTCCATTGACATTAGAGTCAGTTTTAAAGATATGAATTTATTGCCATTATGTTCCACGTTGAGTTGGAATTTCTGGTGGTGTTCTCTGGTCCCTTCTAGTCTTTTTTTCTTTTGGTCTTTGTTTGTTTGTTTGTTTGTTTGTTTGTTTTTGTCCTTTCTCCCCTCAGAGAGTCCCCCTTAAAATTGCAAGGCTGGTTTAGTAGTCACGAGCTCCTTTAATTTTTGTTTGTCTGGGAAATGTTTTATCTCTCCTATTCTGAAAGACTGTCTTCTGGTTAAAGAATTCTTGGCTGCATGTTTTTCCAGTTCAGCACATTGAATATACTCCTTTTAGGCCTGCCAGGTTTCTGTGGATAGGTCTGCTGCGAACATGATCTGTCTTCCCTTGTAGGTTAAGGACTTTCTTTTCCCTTGCTGCTTTCATGATTCTTTCCTCACCTGAGGATTTGTGAATTTGACTATAATATGCCTTGTTTATGGGTGCTTTTGTTGAATCTAATGGGAGTTCTCTGTGTTTCCTGGATTTGATATCTGTGTCTTTCCCAGGTTAGGAAAGTTTTCCGCTATGATATGCTCACATGAACTTCTACCCTTTTTCCCCTCTCTTCATCTTCTGGGATCCCTATGATTCTGATGTTATTCTTTAACAAGTCACTAAGTTCTCTAATTCTTGTATCATGTTCCTTTGCCTTAGCCTCCCTCTTTTTTTTTCTGCTTCATTATTCTCCATAAGCTTGTCCTCTGCATCACTGTTTTGCTGCTCTGTTTCATCCATCCTTGCCTCTGTGACATCCATTCAAGATTGCAGCTCAGTTATAGCATTTTTAATTTCATCCTGAGTAGATTTTACATCTTTTATCTCCACAGAAAGGTAATTTAATCTATTTTCAACCCCAGCTAGTATTCTTTTGGGGTGAATTCCTTCATTTCATCATTTTGAAGGAAGAAAGGAATTAATAAAGTGAAAAAAATTAAAATTAAAAAATTAAAAACAACACAAATAAATCAAATAAAGGATGCTAGATCCTAGGTGTGTTTTGATCTGGTTGTTGAAAGAAAGTTTGATCAAATGGAGAAAAAAAGGAAAGAAAAATAAAGGAAGAAAAAAATGAAAACATTTGAAAATTTGAAAAAAATGAATATAATAAAATTGAATAAAATGAAATGATGAAAGTAAAATAGAATTTAAAAAATTACCATAAAGTAAAGCTATAGTAGAAAAAATTAAATAAAAATATATTTTATATAAATATGGAAAATAAAAGTAATATTTTTTCTCTTTCTGTATTCAAGAATAAAAAAATAAAAGAAAAAAGAAGAATAAATTGAATAGATGGACCAGCAAACAGAATGAAATATGATTGAAATTACATCCAGTTTCCCCTAGAAGTCAAACTAGGAAGCACTTTATAATCCGTAAATTAAGTAGGAGAAGAGACTTATGGTGTTCGTCAAGAGTGCATTTGGCCCACTTGCAGAGTGGCCCATTAGGGCAGAGCCTAATGTAACGGCTCTGTTCTTCACTAGATGGCGCTGCTTAGCTTACTGGGGTGGATTGTTGTGGCATGTGTAGGCGTGTATGCACATGCATGGAAGGGGTGAAAATGGCTTCACCAAGCTACCCAGTCTCTAGTTTCAGAACTCCGTGCTCTCCCGATTAGCACTTAAGCTCCTCTCCTTTGTCTGTGTCTTCTGTCCACTCCCCACTTCTATACCATCTGTGACCAAGCTGTCAGGCTGCCTGGCACATTCCTCTGGAGTTTTATCTGAGATGGGGCTATGTTTCCCAACCCCTCACTTCTGAGGGTCTGAGGCCTTGACCCACTCAGACCCTTGGGGGGAGGTTCTCATTGAGCAATGGTCAGGTGCTGGCCCACCCCCAGGAACATTTGCACAACCATGTAGCTGCTGATGCCCAGAGACTGCAGCTAGGTGCCAGCCTGCCCCAGAAAAAGTTTGCATAATTGTGTAGCATCAGCGTTTCAGGGACTATGGCAAATCACAACACACATCTGTCACCAGGCTTTACCCCAAACGTTCTTGTTCAAACACCAACGAATTTGGCTGATTTCCAGGGTCTTCAGGGACCCTTGCCTGTGTGAAGGCTGCACAGCTTTTACCAAATGTCCTCCAAGCAGGGGGGCTACCTCTCTCCGTGTGGCCCTTAGACCCCTCGGACCTTGGACTCTGCTCTTGGGTATTCTCTCTTCATACCAGAGCTCTGCCAGGTATTGACCTGTGGAGTTTCAGACTCTCTGCTCCCCCTGTTTATAAGAGTCTTAATGGAATTTAAATCCTCTCCTTTCTCCTTTTTCCTTTCTCCCTTTTTTGTTCAGTCCCTTGTGGCTGTTTCCACTCTTCCTCTATGTTTTCAGCTGCTTTTTGGGGGGAGGGGTTGCTTTTCCTATACTCTACCCCCATCTCTGTCCTCTCTCCACAAGCAAAAACAGCTCCCTCCGTCCATGGCTTCTTTCTCCACCAGTTCACCTCTCCATGCTGCATACCTACTGAGTTCTGTGGTTCATGTTGTACTGATTGTTGTGTTAATCCTCAAATCAGTATTCTAGGTGTACAAAGTGGTTTGGTATTGATCTGGCTGCATTTCAGGGATGAGAGATGTGAAATAACTTCCATGCCGTTACCATCTAGGCCCCCTCTACCTCCCATGAATTTCTTATAGCATAATGAAAATACTCTATGACAATACATTGTCAACCTCTGTCTTTTCAGTCAACTATACATATTTATTGATAGCATTATGCAGATGTGCAATTTTTGGGTAAAGAATATTCAAACCAAACCAGCCTAAGGCCTACTTTTATCAAGTTTTTAGTGACCATATGAATCATTTGTGTGAAAGTTAATTTTATGTGTCAGCTTGGCTATCCTGTGGTACTGTTTTTGTTTTTGTTGTTGTTGTTGTTGTTGTTGCTGTGGTTGTTTTCTTTTTGGTCTAACACTTGTCTAAATGTCACTGTGAAAGTATATTTTAGATGTGATTAACACATAAATAGGTAGACTTTGGATAAATTAATCTCTATAACTTGGGTAGATCCATCCAGTCAGTTGGAGGCCTTAACAGAAAATACTGAAGGACCCCAAAAAGTGGTTTAACTTCCAAACTTCCTTGGAGTTAAACCTGCAATATTGGCTGCTGGTAGAATTTCTAGCCTGTACTGCAAATTTCAGACTTGTCAGTCCCCCAGACATGTGATCCAATTCCTTAAAATAAATTTATCTCCTAATGTGTATCCTATTGGTTCTGTTTTTCTGGAGAACCTTGACTAATATAGACTGTAACATCATGTTAAGCAAAATACTGAAAAAAAAAGGGAAAAACTGCAGGTTGTTTCCAGAGATGTGACTGCTTGGTCACATGTAGGTAATGGGTATTACTTAGATTAGAAAGCCCTTTAACTTTGATGCCAGGTAGGGAGGACAGGGCTCTTTTGTAAGCATGGTGTCAAATATTCTAAACCTTTTAGCTTGGATAATAAACACATATGATTAGCTGAGTGAAAGAGGAAATTCTACAATATAGTTTATTTCATCATTTATACAGTATTGTTTTACATACATACATATCTTGTTCACTTTTTTGAATATTTATTTCACACAGGGCACATTTTTGCCTATCTGGGAAATACACTTCTGTTAATTTCATACTTGAAAGGGAACATTACTGGATGAGAACTTATTGGCACAAAAACAGTCTTCCTCCATGAATCTGTTGCAGATGCTTAGCTGCTTTCCAACATGGAGTGATAATCAGAAGTGTGATGCCAACTGAGTTTTTTCTTCTTTGTAGGCCACTTGTTTTCTTTTTATAATGCCTATAAATCTAAAGGCATTTGTCTTTGTAATAATGTCTTTTGAAAGCATAGAGTTATGACAAGATATAGTTCTTTTATTTTCCTTGGATGTGAGCAACTCTTTTTATTTGATATAGTCAGAAATTTTAGGAAAGGTTTGTAGTAATATTACTGATGATGATGATGATGATGATGATGATTTTAATTTGGTTCATTTTTTTTTTTTTACCATATCAAGCACACTCTGATCATTTTCTGGAGAAAAAAATCATTCAAAAATGAGTCTTAAGTAATTTCAATTACTATTTTCCATTTATTTTGGTGTTTGTAATTCATTTGCTATTCTTATCTTCCCTATCTTCTTTTCATTTCATCTAATCGGCTTTTTCTCTCATTTCCAACTTGTGTTTTTCTACAAAGGTGATACCTTCACATGTAGTTTTTCTTCCTCTATATTTTGTAGTAAATTATTTTTAAGTTATTTTTTTTTAATTTTTTTTTAACGTTTATTTATTTTTGGGACAGAGAGAGACAGAGCATGAACAGGGGAGGGGCAGAGAGAGAGGGAGACATAGAATCGGAAGCAGGCTCCAGGCTCTGAGCCATCAGCCCAGAGCCCGACGCGGGGCTCGAACTCATGAACCGCGAGATCGTGACCTGAGCCGAAGTTGGACGCTCAACCGACTGAGCCACCCAGGCGCCCCTTTAAGTTATTTTTAAATTAAATTCGTTTCACTTTTGTAGTAAATTATTTTTAGTTATCTACCTCTACTTAGTGTATAGTGACATGCCTTTTTACTCAGTCTGGCTTAATTTTTAATAAGCCTTATATTGTTAGTTTTTTTTTTTTTTTGGTGTGTTTCTTCATCATTCAGTAAGATGAACCTTCTGCATCAATTTTGTCTATAAATAGGCTTTGATTATTGCCCTTCGCATACCTCTGATCAGTAAGTACTGATCAGATCTCTTTATTAGATCTAGAGAGATGATAGGCAGATATTTAATGACTTTATACCAGTTCTAAATTCCTGTAGCAGTTTTTGATTCTATATAATTCTGTTGCTTTGAAACATAAGACTTCTCCTGCTTCACTCTGAACACATAAAGAAATAAATAATTAGTGTCACTAATTCTTTGCCAAAATTATCATTATGCTTCCTTTCTGTCTTGTGGCAATTGTAAATGATTATCACACAGATTGTGATACAGTCCATCTAAATGGACCCACACAAATACTTTCTTACAATTTTCCAGATATTGATATGACTGACTAAGATACATATATGTGAGGAGATAAGGGAGATGATTTTCTGGTGGCCAAAGGCCATTTGGTCGAGGAATCAATTTCAGGGCTATGGGCATATGTTAAGGCTTTGTCTTTCTGATCCAGGTGGTCGAAGGAGAAAAAAGTGGAATGGACTACTTCCTGGTGTTTCTTTTTACTTCCTAATTTCTGACAGAGGATTTCACTCAGCTACAGATAGACTATGTACTATATAACCTGCTGAACTTTGATGATAGATTTCTAACTAGTCTTATTTAGACTGGTGATGTGAGTTTTCATCTTCTATACTGTCTCCATATAAAATCTGATGAAAAGTTAGCAAAGAATATGCTGGGGGCTCCTGTCTAGAACCCAAGGGACATTTTTAAATAAAAGTCCAATTTTCATTTAGTACATTATTCTACAGTTACTAAATTTTATCTTATATAATTATTTTGTCTTTTTTTAAACCTCTGTTGTCATTTTTAAGTAACTTATTCAATGTGTTTTAATGAAAAGCTATTATGTATAAAAGTTGAGAACAATGTAATACAGATTCTGAAATAATTTTCCTAACAAGGACCTTATAAACTGAACAGATTTGAACTCATATATTAATAAAAAATATGGACAATAAAACAAAGGAGAGATATCTCACATCTAAAAGATACTAAGTTTGCATGTAAACATACTTGTTTAACTGAATTTATTAAAAGGAAGGTATTATTAAGAGCCTGGATGTACATCGTAATTTACTGTACATTAGGAAACTAGAAAAATCAATATGAACATATGTGTGTGTATGTGTGTGTATATATACATATATATTTATATATATATACATACATATATACATAGGTTATATATACTTTACATATATACATGTATAATTTTACAAAATATGCACACATATGCATACATAAATTTTGCCAGTTGGCTTGCATTTATTATGTTGGAGAATATTATTATAAAGTAAAGGGATGCATAAACTTGATAAGTCCAATGCTTTAAGGATAACAAAACTAAAATTTCTGATGCATAAACATAGTTATAGATCAAGTGCAATGGTCACATTTATTTTCTTAAATAATATTTACTTACAAGAAATCGAAAAGGAGTCTATATCAGCCATTGTTAAGAAATTTGGATGACATTCATTTTACAGTTAATGGTAAAGACCAGTATACATTATTTTCAGACACATTTGCCATCACCTTGATGTTATACAGATTATATATATGATCTGTTATTTTAGATCTTTTTAAATCTCCTTACCCACACCCATCAGTAACAGAAGCTATCATATTGATCTGAACTTTTTAGGTCTTCAGTAAATAACTTATGGTTGATTAATTGTGTTTTTATATGTGTGTGTGTATACATATATATATGTGTGTATATATGTATATGTGTATATACCACATGTATATACATATGGGGTGTGTGTGTATACATATATATATATATGTATACACATATATATATGTACACACATATATATATATATAAGATTATATATATATAAGATTTGTTTTTGCATGTCTTTTAAATATAAAAAGATGAACTGTGGGATAAACCACTCTCATTTACACCTAGTCTTCCTCATCAACTTTTTATTGTATAAATCTTTGTCCATAGAGTCTTCATCTTACAACAGAATGGAGACCTTCAGGTATTTGGCAAGATGCATTGCCAAGTTTTAATAAAATTCTGCTGACAATAGAGTTTAGAGCTACTACTCTTCTGACTTTCCTAACTATAAATCCTTCAGATTTAGCCATCTTTCAAGCCAAAGCTGCTCAAATTATTCATGCTTGTGATGTTGCTTCAAAACTGAATCTTTCCTACAAATACCTTGCAGAGAAATAAGAAAATAGTTCAAAATAAAAGTCCTGACAAAATCAAGGCAGTATTGCTATCATTTGTTTCACTTGTCTGTTTAAAGAGCAGTACACCACTGTAAGATTTTCACTTAACAAGCTCTTACCCACCCCCACCAAAATATAAAAATATTCGTAACTGAATACTACACATTGTGAGATCAAATTTTCAAACTCTAATCTCTTTTTATTTAAAATAAACCAGTGGTACTCCACTAGGGAAAAATTCTCCCAGGGCATGTTTTGCAATGTCTGGAGACATTTTGGTTTATAACAACTTTGTGGGGACTGCCTCTAGAGGGTAGAGGCCAAGGATGCTGCTGAGTATCCTACAATACACTGGACTTACCTCAGAAAAAGAATTATACAACCATGATGTCTGTAGTGCTGAGATGGAATCAATTAATTAAACTAAATCTTGTTATTTAAAAAAAATATATTCATTTTGAGAGACAGAGCATGAATGGGGGAAGGGCAGAGAAATAGGCAGACACAGAATCCGAAGCAGGATACAGGCCCTGAGCTGTCAGCACAGAACCTGATGTGGGGCTCGAACCCACAAACCTTGAGATCTTGACCTAAGCCGAAGCTGGATGCTTAACCAACTGAGCCACCCAGGCGCCCCAAAATCTTGTTATTTTTTAAATTAAATTAAATTAAATTAAGTTAATTAGAGAGTGTGCACGTGTTGGGTAGTGGGGTAGAGGGGCAGAGCGAGAGGGAGAGAATCTTAAGCAGGCTCCATGCTCAACATGCATCCCGACACCTCCATCTCATGACTGTGAGATCCTGACCTGAGCTGAAATCAGGGATCAGGTGCTTAATCGACTGAGCCACCCAGGTGCTCCTAAATCTTGCTATTTTTAATAGTACAACTGTCTCAGTGGCTTCAGCTTTTACGAAACTCTGAGATCATGCAGTGCCCAGTATTTGAACATCCTCATCACTTGCTTCAAATCTTTTTAAGCTGCTCAGTATAAAATTCACGGACTGACATTCCCTACACTAGGGAAAACAGGACTCTTTGGACTGAGATGTTTATGTATAGGTACGTAGCATTTCAAATTCTAGGAAATGTGAAATTTCTAAACAGATAATGCCTGCCTAGGCGCTACTGGTGAACTTAAACATTTATTAGCTCCTATTTGTTGCATCATCTGTGATATAGTAAGTATTGATGAGAGTCAATGCCTGCTATAAAATGAGAAAGCTGAAGTAGAAAAATGCTTCCTGTCCTCATTCTACAAGCACGGAAGAAGCATATGCTTGGTACAGTCAAGGCACAGACTCTGAGCTCCAGGTGATGAGAAACAAAGAGAAAGTTAGTGATTGTTTACTTTAACCTAATAGGTTTTAGTAGTGCTCAAGGGGTGGGGTAGGAGAGGGAATTGGGTGAAGCATATTTTTATGTTTTTGTAAATTAATGGTAGGCATATAAATGTTACAAGTTTCAAAAACTGTTGTAGTGAAGCTATTTAAAATTTAAAATTATATAATATTCTAATGATTCTGTTATTGGGGATCTATCCCATAGAAATAAAAAGTATCAATTCCTAATTACATATGTACAAAATGTTTACTATATAAACTTAGTAGAGCCCCCACAACTGGAATACCCATTTAAAGAAGGTAGATTAATAATTTATGGTACGTGGAATATTATGTAGTTATTGGAAAAATAAAGCACTAGAGCTATATCAGATATGGAAGAAAGGAATTGTTAAGGCATCACGAGTGAGAAAAATACAATAAAGATTATATAATACAATTCCCTTTACAAAATATGATCAGATGTGTGTGTACATGTGCACAGAATGTGCATTGCCCGTGTGTCTGTTTAGGTGTACGTAAGATTGCATAATGGTTTTGTTTCACATGCAAGGTAGTTCTAGTGCATCCTGTTTCTTGGCTTTGCAGGACTACCTTGCCTCCCACCTATTTCCCAATTCGGTTCTCTAGGCAACTACCCATTCTGTGAGGCTGTGTACAGTCTGTTTATTTAGTTTAAGATAACCAACATAGTTTTAAATGCTTGCAACCAATAACTCTGACAAACACAGGTATATTTCTTTTCTGACTTGTACAATCAGCCCCCAAATTGTCCCTGGTGTGTTTTCTCAGTCTTCGGCCTTAAGTCCTCACTCCCTGTCAAGTTCCAGCTTGTGATGTCTTTTCCTGTCCCTGCATTGAGCCGTATTGCTCATTAGTAGGTCTGTTATATTAGCCACAGAAGAGCCATCTCTTCTTTCTGGAAGGTAGAGAAAAATGCTGTGGTGGGAAAAAAAAATTGGCATGTCAGGTAATTTTAAAATTGGAATAAATCTTAACCTAAATATTACTTTATATGTTGTGATGCTCTACAGCCACAGTGAGAAAAATCTGGAGGAAAAAACATATTTTTTGTCTTCCGATGTGTTTCATCTTTACAGTCTTGAACAGACTGAAGAAGTGTTTAAAGTTTAGGAGCATGTCATTTAAAGAGTGCAATTCTTAAGTCACTCCTAGTCTGGTTCATTAGAGGAAACATGTAAAAATGCTTGGGTATCTTTAAAGGAATGTTTTACCTTGCTGACTACTGTCACTAAATATATCTTTTTCTGACTTGTAATTTATCTTCAGTTTCTTTCATTGCCCCACTACCAGGTAATAGGGATTATCATTTCCTTAGACTCCCATTCAATAATACAAAACATTTTAATTAACTCAGCCATAACAGTGCACTCATTTGCCAGAGATATCTTGAGTTGAACAATTTTCTAGTCCAGACAGCTACATTTTAAGTTGTCATCAAGCCTCAGACAGTGCCTTTGTAACCATGCACATTTAAGAAATTAAAATACCAGCAGGAATGCTCTTGACACAATATAAAGAAAAAATTTAATGTTAGAGTATCTGTTTTTAATTCTTCCCCTTCTCAAGTATAGTTGGTTTACCTATATGCCTAATTATTTATCTCATCTTGCATTGTCAAGAATAAATCATTATTTTATTGGTTTTAATAATTAAAAAAATAGATTTGGTGTTAGAGCTACAACCAGATTTCATCACCCTTCATTTGACAAATACCAAAAATTAACCCCAGTAACTTTTCATGATACATACCAGGAACATTGGTATAATTCATAACTTAAGTTTTTTGCTGTTTTCTAACAAGATACTGGTGGGTTTTTTTATTACCCAAAAGTGATGAGTTCCTAAATAATTAATTTTAGAATTAATTTTAATTAATTTTAGCAAATACTGAACAACATAACCTGTTGTGGACAAATGATACAGTCAAGCCTGATTGGGCTTAGCATTACTTTGCAGTGTGTTTTCAATTAACAGGAATCCAACAATAAATAACAATTTCCTCAAATAGGAAATTAAGTCAATAAAGCATATGGTTTTTCTACTCTTATTATTAAATATATAACAGAGGGGTGAAGTCAACTGAGGAAGTTTCAGATCTCTAAAGTGACATGGTGTCCTTGGACCAGACATTTTAATCTAAAAGTGAGGATTCTTAAGTTTTATCTGGTGATACAGGACTCTATCTTTTTTATGATTAAATGTTTTTAATGGACAAAAGTAATTTCATGGGTGACTAATTCCACAGATGGAAATAATGCCTACCACCTGTTCAAGATAGATGACAACTGATACAGTTGTCCAAACACCTCGGTTTAAGTCCTTGTTTTTTGGTTTGCTTGCTTTATGACCTTGGTGGGGGGGGGGGTCAATTGCCTCAGATCACCCTTCTTGGCAAGAATATGAAAATAATGTGATAATAAGATATCCCCTACCTATTATGGTTCCTGATCTGAAGTTTAACGTATAAATCAAACTATTATACAAATAAAGTAATAATAATTTACAGACATTGTCTGCAGACATGAGGCATAGGAGAAACATCACACTGAAATTCTGTTAGCAGCCTTTCTTTTAGAACTACAGACTAGAATTTGTGTTTACCTTCAAATATACAATATATACCTAGTAATAGAAAATACAAGTGGCAAACTTTTGTTCAATGTCACCTTCTCAAAATACCACCAAGGCAATGTGTTGTTAAGTCAAAGCTGGATTCCTGGAATATCCCAGTAAGGAAAAGTCCTACCTGGACAGAGTGTCAGTATCAGTAGGGGATATTTGTGGGGTTTTGGAGTTTGGCTTAAGGTAGCTGTTTCAGTTCAGGAATTTGATTAAGATTGGGTAAGGAACATAATATATTTTAGAATTCATGGATGTAATAGCAAAGCACTCATTTCAGAAGCTTTGGAGAGTAAACAATTATTTCATGGTATCTACTGAAAAGTTGAGCAGTCTTATGCATATTCAAGTGGATTATTCAGAAAGTCTGTGGAACAAACAGTAATGTTATTTACAACCTTTGTCTTGCTGGACAAGAATTTCCTGGAATAACAAAATCATATTGATGAAGACTGTAGAATTTTATTAGTGAAGAGAGCTGAAGAGTAAAATGCTGTTGATGTGGACAATAAACAGTATAGATGGTTATAGTTTCAACTATACAAAATGTTCAAATTAAAAAATGTTTATTATAGACACACTTTATATCTTCCTAATAAAAGAATTCCTATACGTTTGCAGATCTTAACTAAACTCAGTATAAATCCTCTATATTTATCCCTGAAAATGAGGTCAGCCCAATTTATAGAATAATCCACTGGGAAAATACTAGATTAGTAGAAAGAGATGTTCTGTAGCTTTGGCACTGACTTTGAATTACTTAGAGCTAAATAGAAATGTTATGTTTCTTATCCCTCCCACATTCTGAGTCTTGGAGGATGACGGGAGCAAGTATCAGGGAAATAGCTTTTTATTTACTTTGGTTTTTATTATTGTGCACATATATTACCTTTTCTTAGGGAGAGATTATATTTCTTTAAAATTGTCTAGATATGCATATTATGATGATATTTCTCTGTTAATAATACTAATAGTAAAGAAAAAAAGAGCTCCAGCAGACTAGAGTTAAGCTGTAGAAATTTTAAAAAGAGTAAAATCATTGTTTTTTATAAATATCAATATGGGTCAGTAAAGATATGACCCATATACTCCAAATTAATGTCATTATTTATTATATATGCAAGTAATATAATAGGTATTTTAATTAAATTTACAAATCAATCTAATAAATTACATCTAAAGATTAAGTCTAATATTTATAGTTCAGAAAAGGGCAGAGAGGAGGATTTAGGGACTCAGTGATAGTTTTTTTTCTTGTAAACATCAGTGAGCCCTGTTATTACTATAGCTTCCTTTCCAGTAATCTGATGTACACTAAGAGGCTAAAGTTATAATTCTGAGAGTATAAGATTTTCAAGGAAAAAACAATATGCATAAATATTTCACTTTGTATTGTTACTAGTTTAATTGTAAGATGTTTATTGCCTAGTCTATATAATACCGACATCACATCTATAAATTCCAATTAATAGCTATTTAGTTAGAAAGTATAATATCTTCTACCAAATGAAATGTGACCTAATTAATTTGTTTGAGTAAGCTGTGGCTGAAAAAAACTCGTCTTAAGTTCAAAATAATAATAATGATAATAGTGATGATGATGATGTCTAGCTGCATTTATAAAGAATAATTTTGGCCTAATCAAATGTCTCATCTCTGGTAGTTTCGTTTTAGCTTCAAATTGTTTTGCAGTTGTATCACTTTCAAATGCTAATGTGTTGGATGGCCAGATTCAAATTGTCCAAAGCAAAACTTTACATGCCAAGGATTATCCCAATTTTTCACACTGTATAACTGGATAATTTCATTAAAAATCATTTTTTAAAGAATAAATATTTAGGGAAACATTTTAAAACAATTTTCTGGTGATGAATGTATAGAAATAGTTCACTTAAAAAAATTTTAATATAATTTATTGTCAAATTGGCTAACATAGTGTATACAGTGTGCTCTTGATTTTGGGGGTAGATTCCTGTGATTCATTGCTTATATACATCACCCAGTGCTCATCGCAACAAGTGCCCTCATCCATGCCCATCACCCATTTTCCCCTCTCCCCCGCCCCCTCCCAATCAACCCTCAGTTTGTTCTCTGTATTTAAGAGTCTCTTATGGTATGCCTCCCTCCCTCTCTGTTTGTAACTTTTTTTTCCCCTTCAGTTCCCCTATGGTCTTCTGTCAAGTTTCTCAAGTTCCACGTATGAGTGAAAACATATGATATGTGCCTTTCTCTGACTGACTTATTTCACTTAACACAATACCTTCCAGTTCCATCCACATTGCTGCAAATGGCAGGATTTCATTCTTTCTCATTGCCAAGTAGTATTCCATTGTATATATAAACCATGTCTTCTTTATCCATTCATCATTTGATGGACACTTAAGCTCTTTACATAACTTGGCTATTGTTGAAAGCACTGCTGTAAACATTGGGGTACACGTGCCCCTATGAATCAGCACTCCTGTATCCTTTGGATAAATTCCTGGTAGTGCTATTGCTGGGTCATAGGGTAGTTCTATTTTTAATTTTTTTGAGGAACCTCCACACTGTTTTTCAGAGTGGCTGCACCAGTTTGCATTCCTACCAACAGTGCAAGAGGGTTCCCGTTATGTATAGAAATAGTTTAAATTAAATATACACACATCATAAATTTTGGCCCAACTATAACACTGCTCTGTAGTTAAAATACACAATATTTATGGTGATAAATACCGTATAACCTTTTACTCTTTTTTTTCAAGTTTATTTTTATTTATTTATTTTGAGAGAGAGACAGAGAAAGCAGGGGAGTGGCAGACAGAGAGAGGGAGAGAGAGAATCCCAAGCAGGCTGTGCACTGTCAGCGTGAAGCTTGATGCAGGGCTTGAACTCAGAACTGTAAGATCATGACCTGAGCCCAAACCAAAAGCTGGACGCTTAACTGACTGAGCCACCCGGATGCCCCATGGTATGACCTTTTTTAAATTGAAATATACTTGACACACAATGTTATACTAGTTTCAGGTGTGCAGCATAGTGATTCAGCAACTGTATATGCTGTACTCATAACTGTAGCTATCATCTGCCACCAGACAACACTATTACGATACCATTGACTATATTTCTTATGCTGTACCTTTTATCCCCTTGACTTATTTATTCCCTGATAAAGGACAGCAATTAAAAGGGGAGAAGCAAAATGGGTAAAGGGGAGTGGGAGATACCCCTTTACCTATTTTGCTTCTCCCCTTTTAATTGTTGTTTTAAAATTGTAAATATGAGCTAAAGCAATGCCTGGGAATCTGAGCCATGACTTAGACTTTAGGGAGAAGAAGAATGGTTACCGATGATAACAGAGACCCAGGTCTCATACCATTTAATAATCAAGGTGAAGTGGATTGAAGCCACTACCATTATAGTCTGGCAAAAGCACTGATTTTGTCCTGAATCTTTCACCTGTAGTTTGTTAAACACTTTAGCAAGTTAAGTATCTTTCATTAGTATCAGTGTGCTTATTTGCACACCTATTTGAGGGTAACAATTCTGCCTTCTAGGAGTTGTAAAGAAAAATGTACAAAGTTTAGAGTGATATATAATAAGTAATTGATAGTAAATTGTTAATCTATTAAACTGCTTTGTATACTATTATTTTCTTAAAAACTAACATTTTCTGTTTGCTTAATACAGAATATGATTTACCCAGGAGTCCTTGCCTCCTTGAAAGTTCATTTTATATAAACCCATTGGATTTAATATATTTGCATCAGGAAGCATAAGCCAGTTACAATCTCTTATTTTACCACATATTAATGATATAATAATGATGATGATGATGATCATGATAGCAATAACAGTAATAATAGTAAATAATAGCAGTGGTTGACATTTAGGTTAATGTTTGTCCATATTTGATAAAAGAGGGACTAAAACTTACGAACATTTGAAAAATATATTGCAGGCCACACACCTGGTAGATAGCTAGGCTGATATTTGAGCCCAGATTATCTCACTCCACAATTCATGATACTGTTCATCATTTGTAGAGGTCAGTGCTGCTAACCTAATAGTAAAATAACTGTATCTGTACCTGTCCCACTTGCCTTCATTTCTGAGCAGACCCATGTGGCTAGACTGCCATTATTACCTTATGGACGGAAAGATCAGATTAGTTTTAACTATTTAGTTTTTCCTAAGTCCCTTCAAAGTTTGTACTTACTACTACTTTCAAGAAATTCTTAAAGTTCTGTCCTCAGAATGCAATCCTAATATTCACTCAGCTAGGGCAAGAAACAGCTAAAAAGAGATAACGATTCCAAATAAATAGGAAAAAGATGTTTTGTTTTTCTTTTTTCAAGGTGGTACCAGTCTTAAGGGTACTGCTGGAGAATGTGTCCCAATGAACGGGATAAAGTAATTGTCTCTGCAGCAGTGATATCACTGGAACGATATCGGATATGTTGCACATGTGCTGTTTAAAGGTCATTTTTCCCTCTTTTTTTTAATGTTTATGTATTTATTTAGAGAGAACATGCACATGAATGGGGCAGAAGTAGAGAGAGAGGGAGACAGAATCTCAAGCAGGCTCTACACTGTCAGTGCAAAGCCTGACATGTGGGGCTTGATCTCGTGAAACGAGATCATGACCTGAGCCAAAATCAAGAGATGCTTAAACAACTGAGCCACCCAGGAGGCCCTTTCCTCCTCTTTCTAATTGATGATATCTGTTCTCTCTTGGTTTACTACTCAACATTCTGATCACTACATTGGTAAAATCTCTCAAAGGCTATGACTGTCACTTCTGGTTGTAGCATACAAGATTTCCAATATTTATGGGGTCAAGTTTCTAGTTTCAACAATAATTATGGTCTTTTCCAGTCAACTTCAGCTAAATAGCAAGTAAAAGTAAGGATATTATTATTTTGTATCTTTATATTTTTATTTCTGAGAGAGAGAGAGAGAGAGCAAGCAGGGGAGGTGCAGAGAGAGAGGGAGAGAGAGAGAGAATCCGAAGCAGGCTCCACACTGTCAGCACAGAATGTGACGTGGGGCTTAAACTCACGAACCATGAGATCATGACTTGAGCCAAAATTAAGAGTTGCATGCTTAACAGACTGAGCCACCCAGGCCCCTTAAAGATATTGTTACCATGGTATGATTTTAGTTTGGGCACTAGCTGTACTAACCAGCCCTGGCAAGGCCAGGAACAATGCCCAGAGAAAAGGGACGGACAGAATAGCCATTTTTCTGAATCACATTCATGTAAGACCGCCTGAGGCATTTCCCCAAGAACTAAAGTTACAGAAAAATGGTACATTTCTGAAAAATGCTCATGATGTATTTTAAAACTGCCCACTAAAGATGACATTACCTGTCCTGGACTGTATTTTATTTCATATATGAAATTCTTATGATTATTTTATAGATTGAACATTATACTTTTAGTTTTTGTGCTAATTTTTCAATTCATTAAATTTTTCAATGTAAATTGATATTGTAGATTTGTAAAACTTGGTTTTCCTTTATTTAATACTGTTATTTTGGGGGAGAGAGGAAAGAGGAAGAGGAGGAGTTAGAAGAGGGGGAGGGAGGAGTTGGAGGAGAAAGGAAAGGAGGAGGAGAGAGACATCATCAGTAAAGGCAGCCTGGGATTCTCTCAGGCTCTGCAGCATCCTGCCTGGAAATGTTCTGGCATCTCTGTTTCTTTTGAAAATTTAAATAAGCAGATAAAAATTAAAAACAAGAAAAAATGAAGGAATGAAGTAGGAGGAAGGGAGGGAAAAATAAGGATATTTATAATGTACTTTTGTATCTTTGGGTGAAAGAACCTTTCAGGCAAGCACATATAGAGACAAATTAAATTATTATTCCAATTAGCCTGCATTTAAAGCCATTATCTTCAAGGCCAAAGAAAGTCTTTGTAATACTATACCTAATGCAGTTAATTTTTAAAATTTCCAAACTTGCTTGCCTTGCTGTGCAGGCTTTTAAATAATATAACATATTTAAACTTTTTTTAATACTTCAAAGACATTAAGCATTTGGCAGAGCCAATCCCAACAAAAGTGTTGAAATAGATGGAAATTTAAAACAAAATAAGAAAATTCAATGGAAAAGCAAACAAGTCAAAAATATAATATTAAAAAAAAAGACATTTCCTAGTAGTAGCACTGAATATGTTACCTATGTCTGTAACCAGAGATATTCAAAATTGGTATGTATAGAAAGTGTAGAACTTAAATAAGTAAAATTAACAATTTAGATAACTGAAAAGATATACAATGTTTAGTAAAGAGAAGGCGAGTTTATAAAGTTGTTGTTTAATGTCAGATTGATAAAGAGATTCAATATAATTCCAGTAATATCAGTAGATTTTTCATGGAAAATGATTACGTGATTTATTTTTTTAAGTTTATTTATTTTGAGAGAAAGAGAAAGCCAAGGAGGTGAGGGGCAGAGAAAGAGTGAAAGAGAGAGAATCCCAAGCAGGCTTCCCACAATCAGCATGGAGCCTGATGCAGGGCTTGAATTCATGAACTGTGCGATCATGACCTGAGCTGAAGTCAGATGCATAACTGTCTGAGCCACGCAGGTGCCCCTAATTTTTCTTAAACCCAAATTACTGACAAAAATCTTAACAAGAAATGCAGGACTTTGCCTCCAGATATATTACCAAGTTATGTTTATTAATACATATTAAGTATGATATTAGTATATTTGTCACCAAGTTGATAAGTGTATGAGAATGACTGCCTTAAAACAGGTCTATATAGGGATTGAATTTTGGTATATGTTCAAAAGAAGTATGTAAAATTAGTATGGAAAAAAGATTTTTTCAATAAAATAGTTACAAAAATATTTATATTTTAATAATATGACATTGGATCCCTTCCTCAGAAAAATTAAGGATTTGTTGTTAAACTTAAATACTGTCATTAGAGAATGTAGGTTAATACATTTTACAACCTGGAATATGCAATAATTTCTTAAACATGACCCAAAAGTACTGATTGTAAAGGAAATGACAGAAGTTATCCTTTCTTGTTCACCTAAGGACCCCTTCCACATAAGTGGAACTGTAGTAACAAATAGCAGAAAATATATTTTTGATACCCATAATTATCAAGGGATTGGCTATCAAGATGCTGTTCACAATCCTACAAATCAGTAAACTCATGTAACTAATAGAAAAAAAGGTAAAACACATAAATATTTAATAGAAGAGGAAGCAGTATACTTATAAACATAAGGTAAGATATTAAATATCATCCATAACTAGAAAATACAAATCAAGACAGTAAAGAGATAGGATTTGGTATTCATTACATGGGAAAAATTTAAATGATGTGTCCATATTGTTTAACTTATGCATTTCTTAGGAAGCATATAAATTTGTGTACTTCTTTGGAAAGTACATGGCATTGTCTCCTGTGGTTGACATTTTTATTTTTTATTTTGTTAAATTTTTTAGAGAAAGGGAGAGAGCAAGCATGAGCTGGGTTGAAGGGCAGAGGGAGAGAGATAGAGACAGAGAATGAGAATCCCTCAGTGTGGAGCCTGACCCGGGGCTCGATCCCCCAACCCTGGGATCAAGACCCAGCCAAAATCAAGAGTCAGACGCTCAACAGACTGAACCATCTAGATGCCCTGATTTTTTTTTTTATTTTTATATGCCTTATGACTTCAGCAATTTTCCTTCTTGCTGTATTCTTTTCAAGAATCTCTTACACACGTACAATAGTCAGCAGTTGCAAGAATATTCATGTTATTATTGTTCACAGTAGCAAAAACCACAAATCAACCCATATTAATTACCTATTGTGTCACAAATTACTGACAAATGTAGTGACTTAAAACAAACCACATTTATTACATAACAGTTTGAGTAAGAATGCTTGTGGTCATGGTCACTCAAAAGGCAGCAAGCAAGATGATGGTCACAGCTGTAGTCGTTTAAAGGCTTAACTAGGGGAAAATCTGGTTTCATTCCCACTCATATGACCTTTGGCAGTTTTTCGGTCCTCATTCATTGTTGGCTGAACACATTACTTTCTCATCATGTGAATCTGTCATTTGGCTACTGCTAATATGACAACTTGTCTTCCCTAGAATGAGGGCTCTGAAAAACAGGACAAGACAGAAATCATAATCTTTTTATAACCTGTTTGGGGAGATGATAGACTATCACTTTCTCTATATTTTATTTGATAAAAGCAAGTCCATACCATAGTTAGATATCATGATACAGGTATCATTGGGACAAACTTAAAGGCTGTGTACCACACAACTCAAATGCCTATCAAAGGGAGAATAAGTAAATTAACTATAGTATATTCAAACAGTGGAATATTATGCAATGCTCAAAATGAATGAACTCTAGAGACCCACATAATATTCTTAAATTTTAGCAATCCAGTATTAACTGAAATAAAGTAAAAATAAAAACAAAAACAACCCATAAAGCATAATACCCACTACAAATTTTACAGCACTTCACATGAAAATTTGTTATGTTTAAAGGAATATACATATATATTCACATACATATATATTATATAAATATAGTATTTATATATAAAAATATAACTATATTTAAAATATATTTAGCTATATATTTAATTATACAATTTAAATTATATTTATATTTTAAAATAATACAAATATACTACTTACTTTGTGTGTGTATATATATACATATATATATGTGTGTATATATATAAAGCTATATATAGGTTTATAACAAGGATAGAAAAGTATTCCAGGTAATGGTTAATTTAGAATGTGAGACAGGAGTTCCTGGGTGGCTCAGTCGGTTAAGCGTCCGACTTTGACTCAGGTCATGATCTCGCAGTTTGTGAGTTTGAGCCCCGCATCAGGCTCTGTGCTAACAGCTCAGAGCCTGGAGCCTGTTTCAGATTCTGTGTCTCCTCCTCTCTCTGCCCCTCCCATGCTCATGCTCTGTCTTTCCCTGTCTCTCAATGATAAATGAATGTTAAAAAAATAAAAATAAAAAAAGGAAAAACAACGTGAAACAGCAAGATGGGTTAATACAAGGGACCATGTGATTAGATATAGATTGTTACCAAGATCTCAGCTTTTTTGCTTATAGATTTGCAAATGCTAATACTTTGTTAAAAATTTAAGCCTAGGGATGCCTGGATGGCTCAGTTGGTTAAGTGTCCAACTTCGGCACAGGTCATGATCTCACACCTCATGAGTTCGAGCCCCACATCAGGCTCTGTGCTGACAGTTCATAGCCTGGAGCCTGCTTTGGATTCTATGTGTCCCTCTCTCTCTGCTTCTTCACCACTCATGCTCTGTCTCTCTCTCTCTCAAGAATAAATAAAACATTAAAGAATTTAAAAAAAATTATAGCCTAAACCACTGAAGAAAGTGCATGATAACCTAATGATTATGTATGCTAATGTGACCAGTTACACAGCCAGCAACACCACCAGTAACTATGAAAAGTGGTGATCAAATATGATCTAATGAACAAGGTAGTAAAAGACATGTCAAAGAAGGAGACACATGTAAGAATTTTATTTTTGGTCATCACCATTGAGGAAAATATAATGAGTTCCTGATTTTTCTGCGAATAAAAAGGTGTCAGAGTAGGCAAGACAGGGCCAATGCATACCAGTTATTAGCAACTTTCACCTATGGAAAATGAATGACTCAAGAGCAGATGATCAAATTGCTTTCGGGATTAATATAGCTACAAGGACTGGGTCTTACCTCAAAGTTCAAGGGACTTGCATGAAGCCAGCATGAAGACAAAATCTATGTAATCTAGCATATGTGACATAGTAACTAAAAGAAATTACCAAGCAAGAAAATTAGATAGGATTATTGCCTTTCTGGGCTGCCAGTCTTTCAAAGGAAGAATTATGGCTAGGGACCAGAACAAGGTTCTGGGACCCCTTTAGAAACAAGGTTGGCAAGACGCCGGCAGTCTCCTCCTCAAAACTTGTGATTCACTATCCATTTGCCAAGAAAACTGCTTCCATCCCTACTGGCTGTTTTGTATTGATCTTACCCAACCAGGCTAAGAGAAACGTCTGGAATTGAGCCTGCAGTTAGTCAATATTGGGAATTCTAGGTAGGTATCCCCATACCCTTTTGTGTGTTATTCAAGCTCAGAAGAGTGCAGTTTTCTGTATGAGTTTTAAATTCCTTCAAAATACTGTTTGTGGCCTGCAGTCAGGAAAAATGACATAAAAGGTATGAAAGTCACCCGCCCATTTCCTTCTTTCAGGTACCTACTGCAAGGGGCTAGTGTTTGTGTTGTGACGGTGGTGGTGGTTTGATTTTTGTTTTGTTTTGTTCTTAATACAATTTAAATGAAATGAAATAAAAACAGTTCACCCATTTCTCCTCCACTGCACCATCTCACCCCTGGTGACCACCATTCTGTTCTCTATATCTGTGAACTTATTTTTTCAATTTTATTATTATTATTTTTTAGATTCCATATATAAGAGAGCTCATATGGCATGTGTCTTTCTCAGTCTGTCCTATTTCACTTAGCTTAGGTACTTCAGGTCCACCCATGTCATTGCAAATGGCAAGATTTCATTATTTTTTATGACCAAACAGTATTCAATTGCATATGTATACCATAATTTCTTTATTAATTCATCCATTGATGGACACTTAAGTTGTTTCCATATCTTGGCTATTGTAAATAACGCTGCAATAAACATGTGGGTGCATGTACTGTTACAAGTTAGTAGTTTTGTTTTGTTCAGATAAATACCCAGAAGTGGAATTGCTGGATCATATGGTAAGTCTATTTTTAATTTTTTGAGGAACCTCCATATATAGGCAGTAAGCTCTTTGTCATAGATCGTGATGATGATTTCTTTAAATCTGACACCAAAAGCAAAAACAACAAAAGCATAAATAAACAAGTGGGACTATGTCAAATTAAAAAGCTTCTGCACAGTAAAGGAAGCCATCAACAAAATGAAAAGGCAACCAACTGAATAGAGGACAATACTTGTAAATCATATATCTGATAAGGGGGCTGATATCCAAAATATATAAAGAATTCATACAACTCAGTAGGGAAAAAAAAGGAAGGAAAGTGATCAGATCAAAAAATGAGAAGATATGAATAGACATTTTTCCAAAGAAGACATATAGGTGGCCAACAGGTAAATGAAAAGATGCTCTATACTATTAATCATCAGGGGAGTGCTAATCAAAGCCACAAGTATTTAATTATACTGGAATTTTAAAAATCACTTACTTAAAAATAAGCATATAAAAATCTAATTAAAAAAAATCACAATGAGGGCTGTTATCAAAAAGACTTGAAACAACAGGTATTGGTGAGGAATAAAGGGAACCCTTATGCACTTTGGTGAGATTGTAAACTGGTGCAGTCACTGTGGAAACAGTATGGAAGTTCCTCAAAAAATTAAAAAATAGAACTACCCTATGAACCCAGCAATTCCACTGGTGGGTATTTATCCAGAAAAGTACAGAGTTGACACTAGAATACAATTAAACAGTTTCTACTGAAATCAAGGATATGTTAAAAGCTTATGTTTTCTTTTAATCTAAAACCTAATAAAAACACTCATACCTCACATGTATATAATATAAAATATATTATCAAATAATTATATTAACAAATATCAATATAACAAAATAATACATATTTTATTATTACATAATGTTAGCATTATTATATACAGATATATATCTAATATTATTGATGTTAATATTATATATTGTAAATATATTATCATACAACAATTATTGAGTCAACCTACATTTAGATTATTTTGCTATTTGTAAAAGCAAGTTAGAACTCCTCTAATACTGATACTAACCTTTAGATATTTTTAACATTAGCAAAGACACTAGTAACAAGGGATGAAAATAAGCATATGTAATAACTTATTATAGATACATGTTCAGGGTTCATGGAGGCAAATGTGTTTAATTCTATCTGGAGGGGTTGGTGAAGGATTTTATCAATAATATCAATAGGTACACACTGCATTTACCAAGAAAACTATGTGTAATTGAGTCACATAACAATTAGATATATGACTTTGATTCTACATAAACAGGAAATTTACCATCTTATCTCCCCTTCCCCCAATCCAGAGCTCTATAAAGTAGACTGTACTGTTAAACAAATGCTTGATCCCCTTAATAAACCGACTCTAAAATGCTATTAATGTTGCACATAGGATTCTATGTAAGAGGAGGTGGGATGTCTTTTTAAACTTTAGAGCTTTAATTTTCAAGATTATTTGATATTTTCACTTTAGGGTTTACCATAAATACCTGGTAAATAATCTGGGCATATTTTAGAAGAAAACTGGTAATATATATATAGAAAGTAATCAGAGTTAGTGGCTAAGATTCAGACAAATACACTTTATAAGATAAACTACAGGTATTTCTTATGTCTTAAAGGAATATGATCAAGAAATCATTCCCTAAGTCAAGATGAGATTAGACTTGAGGTTAGATCAGATTGGTTAGACAATATCAGAAGAGGTCAGATCAGGTTTACCTATTAATCTGATAGGTTAATTTCCTGGGTGATATTATTCAACCAAAGGAGGAAATAGTAGATGGGATTTTTAATAAAAAAATCATTCTTGATTTTGGTAGACTGAGGATTTTTCAAGTTAGTAACTCTTATACTCTGAGAGATCGTAAGACAAAGTCTAGAGAAATATGTTAGAAAGCAAAAATAATGCCTTTTTCAGAGAGCAAATGATAGAAAAGGAAATAATGGCTCACTCAGTCCTAAAAAAATAGTTCCAGTCACAACTGTGAGAGAATAAAATGGAACTAACTTACATAGTAGATGCAAGTAGTAGGATATCAAGTAATTGTCCTGAAGAGGATAGTAGAACATCATAGTAAAAGAGGATATTAGTAGAATATTGTACACATTTCATAAAAATTTTTAAACTGAAGAAAACATGCATATTTAAGTTCAAGGATGCTTGATATCAAAGAAAAAGCAGTGCTTCCTAAAAAATAATATGTCAGGTTTGGCCCTCTATTAACCACTAAGAACATTTTTGGTTTGTAACCACTGGTCCTTGTATGCAGAGGACAAAGAGAGACCAAAGAAATAGGCAGGACACTCCAGATTGGTAGGTGGCAACTTTTGTGTTTTGTGTGTGTGTGTGTGTTTAAGTTTTTACATTTTTTCATCATATATTGTGTACTCTTTAGTCCTCATCGTTGTGTTTTTTGTTAAGTTTGTAGATTTTTTTCATAAAAATAAGTGTACTCTTTAATTTTCATCCCCTATGTCTCCCCCATCTCACCTACCTCCCCTCTGGTAACCTTCAGTTTGTTCTTTATAGTTAAGAGTTAGCTTCTTGGTTTGTCTCTCTCTCTCTCTCTCTCTTACTTTTTCCCTCTTTGCTCATTTGTCTCTTAAATTCCACATATGAGTGCGATCATATGATGTTTGTCTTTGGTTTATTTTGCTTATCATTATACTCTCTAGCTCTATCCACATTGTTGCAAATGGCAAGATTTCCTTATTTTTTATGGCTGCATAATATTATATTATTCTATTCTGTTCTACATGTGGACTGCTTCCATAGTTTGGCTATTGTAAGTGATGCTGCAATAAAAATAGAGGTGCATATATCACTTTGAATTAGTGTTTTTGTATTCTTTGGGTAAATACCTAGTAGTGTGATTCCTGGATCACAGGGTAGTTCTATTTTTAATCTTTTGAGGAACCTCCATGCTGTTTCCAGAGTGGCTGTACCAGTTTGCATTCCCACCAACAGTGCAAGAGGGTTCCCCTTTCTCCACATCCTTGCCAACACCTGTCATTTCTTGTGTTTTTGATTTTAGCCATTCTGACAGGTGTGAGATAATATATCATTGTAGTTTTGATTTGTATTTCCCTGGTGATAAGTGATGGTGAGCATCTTTTCATGCATCTGCTAGCCATGTATATGTCTTCTTTGGAGAAATGTCTGTGCATGTCTTCTGCCCATTTTTTAATTGGATTGTTTTCTGGGTGTTGAGTCAGATCAGTTCTTTATATATTTTGAATACTAACCTTTTATCAGATATGCTGTTTGCAAATATCTTCTCCCATTCCATAGGCTGCCTTTTAGTTTTGTTAATTGTTTCCTTTGCTGTGCAGAAGGGTGTGTGTGTGTGTGTGTGTGTGTGTGTGTGTGTGTGTTTTGTTTTTTGGATTTTGTTTTTGTTTTTCTGATGTAGTTCCAATAGTTCATTTTTGCTTTTGTTTCCCTTGCCTTAGGAGATATATCTAGAAAAATGTTGCTATGGTCAGTATCAGAGAAAATACTGCCTGTGTTCTGTTCTAAGATTTCCATGGTGTCAAGTCTCACATGTAGGTCTTTAATCCATTTTGACTTTATTTTTGTGAATGGTGAAAGAACGTGTTCCAATTTTATTCTTTTGCATGTAGAGGTCCAATTTTCCCAACACCATTTGTTGAAGAGACTGTGTTTTTCCCATTGGATATTCCTCTTTTGGAATATCCTCTTTTGTGGAAGTTAATAGACCGTATAATTGTGGATTTACTTCTGAGTTTTCTGTTCCATTCCATTGATCTGTGTTTCTGTTTTTTTAAATGTTTCTTTATTTTTGCGAGAGAGAGAGAGAGTCAGAGTATAAGCAAGGGAGAGGCAGAGAGACAGGGAGACACAGAATCAGGCTCCAGGCTCTGAGCTGTCAGCACAGAGCCCGACGCGGGGCTCAAACTCATAGACCTCGAGATCATTACCTGAGCTGAAGTCGGTTGCTTAACCAACTGAGCCACCCATGCACCCCTGTATTTCTATTTTTTATGTTAGTGCCATACTGTTTTAATTACTACTGCTTTGTAATATAACTTAAATTCTGAAATTGTTATACTTCCAGTTTTGTTTTTCTTTTTCAGGATTTGTCAATTTGAGGTCTTTTTTGCTCTAGTTCTGTGAAACATGCTGTGGGTGTTTTGATAAGTATTGCATTAAATATGTAGATTGCTTTGGGTATTATAGAGATTTTAACAATTTTTATTTTTCCAGCCCATGAGCATGGAATATCTTTCCATTTCTTTACATTGTGTTGAATTCCTGTCATCAATGTTTTATAGTTTTTAGAGTATACAGGTCTTTCACCTCTTTGGTTAAGTTTATTCCTAGATCTTTATTGTGTTTGGTGCAATTGTAAATGGGATTGTTTTTTTTTTTTTAATTTCACTTTCTGCTGCTCTGTTAATAGTGTGTAGGAATGCAACAAATTTTTGTACATTGATTTTGTATTCTGTGACTTTACTGCATTCATTCATCAGTTCTAGTAGTGTTCTAGTGGATTCTTTAGGAATTTCTATATATAGTATTATGTCATCTGCATATAGTGAGAGTTTTACTTCTTTCTTATCAGTTTGGATAGCATTTTTTTTTATGTTGTCTAATTGCTGTGGCTAGGACTTCCACTAATATGTTGAATAAAAGGGGTAAGAATGGACATCCTTGTCTTGTTCCTGACCTTATTGGAAAAGCTCTCAGTTTTTCAACATTGAGTATTGTTGCCTGTGGGTTTTTCATATAAGGCCCTTATTGTGTTGAGATATGTTTCCTCTAGACCTACTTTGCAGAGGGGTTTTATCATGAATGGATGTTGTACTTTGTCAAATGCCTTTTATGCATATTATTGAAATTATCTTAGTGGTTTTTATCCTTTTTCTTATTGATGTGATATATCACATCAATTGTTTTGTGAATATTGAACAAACCTTGCATCCCAGGAATAAAACTGACTTGATTATGGTGTATGATTTTTTAAAGGTTTATTGATTAATTTTGAGAAGAAAGAGAAAGAGCAAGAACGAGCATGGGAGGGGCAGAGAGAGAGGGAGATAGAGAATCAGAATCTCAAGCAGCCTCCATACTGTGCGGAGCTGGACACCAGGCTCAATCTCAGGAACCAAGAGATCATGACCTGAGTTGCATGCTTAATTGATTGAGCCACCGGGCACCTCAATTGTGGTATATGATTTTTTAAATATATTTTTGGCTTCATATTGCTAATATTTTGTTGAGGACTTTTACATCTATAGTAATGAGAAATATTGGCTTGTAGTTCTCTTCTTTAGCAGTGTCTGTTTTTGGTATCAGATGATTTTGGTATCATAGAATGAATTTGGAAGTTTTCCTTCCTTTTGTATTTTTTTGGAATAGTTTGAGAAGAATGAGTGTTAACTCTTATTTAAATGTTTTGTAGAATTTGCCTGTGAAGCCATCTGGTCTTGGGCTTTTGTTTTTTTATTACTGATTCAGTTTCATTGCTAGTAATTAGTCTGTTCAAATTTTCTATTTCTTCCTGCTTTAGTTTTGGTAGGTTATATGTTTCTAGGAATTTATCAATTTCTTCTGAGTTGTCCAATTTGTTAGCATATAGGTTTTCATAATATTCTGTTGCAATTGTATTTCTGTGGTGTTGGTTATTTTTTCTTCTCTTTCATTAGTAATTTTGTTTGTTTGGGTTGTCTCTTTTTAATGAGTCTGGCTAGAGGTTTTTAAATTTTGTTGATTTTTTTTCGAAGACCTAGCTTCTGGTTTCATTGATCTATTCTAGTGTGTGTGTGTGTGTGTGTGTGTGTGTGTGTGTGTGTTTTAGTTTTTGTATTATTTATTTTGGCTCTAATATTTATCATTTCGTTCCTTTTTCCAGTTTTGTATTTTATTTGTTCTTCTTTATCTAACTCCCTTAAGTGTAAGGTTAGATTGTTTATTTGAGATTTTTCTTGTTTCCTGAGGTAGACTATAAACTTCCCCCTTAGAACCATTTTTGCTTCATCCCAAAGATTTTGGACCATTGTGTTTTCATTTTCATGTAATTTTATTTTCTTTTTCTGATTTCTTAGTTGATTCATTCACTGATTAATAGCATCTTATTTAACCGCATGTATTTGTGCTTTTCCCAGATTTTTTTCTTGTAGTTGATTTCTAGTTTCATAGTGTTTTTGTCATAAAAGAGGCATGGTATGACTTCATTTTTTAAATTTGTTGAAACTTGTGGCCTAATATGAGATCCCTGTTGGAGAATGTTCAATGTGCATTTGAAAAGAAAGTGTATTCTGCAGTTTTAGGATGCAATACTCTGCATATGTCTGTTAAATTCATCCGGTCCAGTGTGCCATTCAAAGCCACTGTTTCTTCATTGATTTGCTGTTTGGATGATCTGTACATCAATGTAAGTGGGGTGTTAGAGTCCCTTACTATAATTGTATATTACTGTTGATTATTTCATGTTTAACTGTTTTACGTATTTGGGCTCCGTGTTGGGTGCATAAACATTTACAATTGTTATATCCTCTTGTTGGATTCTCCCCTTTATTATTATATAGTGTCCTTCTTTGTCTCTTCTTACAGTCTTTTTTTTTTTTTTCAAACCTGTGTTGTCTGATGTAAGTATTGCTACTTGGGTTTCTTTTCAAATTCATATTTGCATAATAAAGCCTTCTTCATCCCATCACTTTCAATCCAAAGGTGTCTCTTAGTCTGAAATGAGTGTCTTGTAGGCAGCGTAAAATAGGTCTTGTTTTTGTTTAGTCCACTGTCACCCTGTATCTCCTGATTAGAACATTTACTCCCTTTACATTCTAAGTAATTATTGATAGATATGTATTAATAGCTGTTTTGTTACTTGTTTTGTTTAATAAGCAAGGGCACTCACATGCTAGCTGCAAGATGAGTAGATCTCCACACCTGTCCACCAGAATCTTAAACGTTTACATAGAGGCCTTAACTGGGTTGAGTCACATATACTGTTCAGATGATCTCAACACCGTATTACTATCTCAAGACTATGTCCTTGGGGCAGCTTCTGGAAGCAGGGAAGGCAAGTGGGATATACATCCTAAGGATATGGGAGCAGGAGAGGAGCCATAAATTGCCTGCATCTAGCTCACAGGTAACTGCTGGTCCATCCTCTTGATGACCTCCCCCAACCCTGCACCCCTCTGGACTGAGTCTTACAATCTCACATGATCCTTTCTTTCATGGCATGGCCTGAGTAGTCAGCAAGGGGTTTTACTATCTTAGAGGTAGCTCCTTTGGTGGCTGTTTGGCTGCATTAGAGGTAGATGTCACTGCAACAGTATAGGTGCATGCAAGAGAAAACACAGATTAAGGCAGTGATTTCCAAATCAATGACAACTTCTTCCACTAACAGTCCCCTGATTCGAAGCACTGATGTATTAAGTCCCATACCCAGGCGGATGGATCACTCATGGTGTTCACTTGTGTCCTTATGTGATTTAATAAAGATAATCCATTAGCAGGCTCATCGAGTATGAACATACAATGTTCTGTTTAGATAATGGCACAGGTGCCTTCCTGTGAGGCAGTGATAAAATCCAAGGCCATCCTATTTTGTAGGTTAGCTTTTCTCATTTAGGATATTTCAGTGTTCAATAAAAACAAGCTTTGTTGGCTATCATTTAAGGCTTGTTGGGTGAATTTAGTAAGGGCTTCTATGTGTGCTGTTATGTTCTCCAGGCCAATAGAAAGAATAAAGACAGTGGCCACATGATCATAGCAGTGAAAAACAGAACATACTCATCTGGTCTTGAGGAGAAAGAGGGAATTTGGAGAAAGAGACTCAGATTAAAACAAAATGAAACAAAATAAGCATGTTGCCCATACCTTGAATTGTTGAAGCCTGTAGATTGCTGGTATTTTATGAAAAACAATATTGGCATTATTTCCCATACTAATTTTACGTTTTGTGGGACTTGAATGTATACAGAAATTCTGGTGGCTGTGTAATATCAAACTTTTACTATGTACTCTCAGACAGCAGATAGAATGTGATGTGGTAGAAAGAGCACAAGCCAACTTAAGACATGGATTGGACTCTCATGCTTAACAACCATGAGGCAATGAACCTCTGAAGTCATTATTTCCTCTTCTGTAAAACTGGAAACACTGAGTTAGCTGATTACTGCATTTCTTTTAACCTTGAATACTCTCCAGTATAACATGATATGGAGTGTTTTTTATTTTCTTTTTTTTTCCCCAAGGTACATGCAGATCTCTTAAGGTTGGCACTGTGCTTTTCTTGCTTAACCAAGTGCACACGAAGTTACTATCCTTCACTTAGTGCTTACAGAATGAAAGAGTGAGTGATGTTATGCAAAATGGTGCTGTCTTTATCACAATGCAAAATAGTGTTTCTATTAGCAAGCAGTTTACTCATATGACATAATCATTTCTAACTGTAGAGAACACATGGCTTGAGGATTATGAATCTTTAATAGATTTTGAGGTTTAAAGGCATTGGGATAAAAATAGACCCTGGGACAGAGTACCGTTGATTATGCATTAAATTTTGCCATGCATCAGAAGGATAATATGTTTCTATGAATTCCATTTCTATTTTTCATTATCTGCATCCTACATCATTAACTTTTAATGAATCTGGGCTTTTGTTTGCTGTCCCAACATTGGAAATGTTCATTTTTCTTCTCCAATGCCTAGCACTTTAAAAAAAAAAGTATTTTCTTTTGGTATTCAATTCATATTTACAGCTGTGTTTTATTCTTTTGAGTTTGTTATAGCTGAAAACAGAAGGAGATAGAATCCTTGGCAGAAAGTCTCCAAGAATTTGTCATCAAACCACCATATCCTCGCTGCAAGAGCAAGAATTCTGTTTTCTATGGAAACCAGGGAGATTATGTCCTGACATAAATTTCCTGATGCCCCAAAGAAAGACTAGAACAATGAATTTCAAAATGTTAAAAGCTGAAGGAATTATGCTCAGATATCATGCAGTCAGGCAACATGACATTCAATAGGGGAATATATTTAGGGCAAGTTTCTATTTCATTGATTCTTACCTTGTGCCAGAGAGTGGCTTCTCTATAATTGCCATGCATGAGAGTACATCTGACTTGTAGATGGTGAGCAGACTGATTCTAATTGAAGATCACCATGGCATGGGGCCTGACCTAGTGAAATGAGCAAAAGTAAGTGGAAAAAGAATATTTGTATTTCTTCTCTTTAAAGAGAGGTTGCATACAAAGGTAATTTCCAAGGGCCTGAGGCTTGATTCTACATATGAAGAATTCAATTATCATGTTCATAGAATGACCTCTTATAACTCAGACCCACATATGTGGCTCTGGCTTTTTATACTTTATTGATCTCTGTTCCTGAGAGCTGGGGAATCCAGAGAATTTTATTCAGTCTTTCATCCTGTGGACTGGAAAGCGTTTTCCTATCATTGCAAGCACTTTGATTGCTACAAATCTGTTTAACCATGGATACTTAGGGATGGACTAGGATTTTTTTTTTTAACTTATCATTTAGCTGCCCACAAAAAGTTCTCAGTCTAACATTGAAGATTAAAGTTCTGTTTCTAGCCTAGATGTCTTTACACTGTGGTCCACGGGGTCTGAATGGGCTCATACAGAGCCATCAGGAGATATCAAAGGATATGAGGGGCAGACTTATGGGATCCTATTCTATTGAAGCAGAGAAGTTCTACCATTATTATCTGTTGCATATATTAGGATTGCCTTAGATTAAAGTTCAAGAAAGGATTAACTGCAAGATCCTGGGCAATGCCAGTTCTAATCTTCGTCTCTAATACCCTAAAAGATCTCTGCTCTGTTAAATTGTATTCTCTTTACTCAGAATATTGTTGTGCCTTATTGAGGCTTTGCCATATTTAATGGAAGGCTTCTGGCTGTGAACACTGTGGGGAGCAAGTTTCTGGTTTGAGGACACTCACACTCTCACTTCTTATCAGGGACATCAGTCCTTCTTTAAAATCCAGTCACTTGCTTCTCCAGCTCAGTCACATAAATATCTTCCATGCAAGAGGCCTCCTCCATCCTGTACCAACAGAAATTAAAGAGATTCAGCTCACATGTTTTCTGAATCTTGCATGTCCCAAATGGAAATTAGTAGCCATTGAATAATAGTGTTCAGGGTCCTCAGAGAGAGACTATTTTCATATCTCCGGGTTAAAAACAATCATAATTCTCTCAGTTTACAAATAAACGTGGAATTAATGGAACAACTGGGTGGCTCATTCAGTTGAGTGTCCAGCTACGACTCAGGTCATGATCTCATGGCTCGTGGGTTCAAGTCCTGGGTCGGGCTCTGTGCTGACAGCTCAGAGCCTGGAGCCTGCTTTGGATTCTGTGTCTCCTTCACTCTCTGCCCCTCCTCTGTTCACATTCTGTCTGTCTCTCAAAAATGGATGAATATCAAAAAAAAATTTTAGACTGTTGAGTTAATGTATTTGGGAGGATTTAGATTTTTGATGATCAACTGGCAGCCTCAGAAATATTGTCATAAGTAGTCACTTACTTATAGCTGAGAATGTCTCCCACTAACACGGACTTTCTCCTGAATAGTCCTCCCTTGCTTTCTAGTGCACTGTCCCATCTCCCTGTGAATCGCACATCTTCCTTTCAGAGAAGTATTTAGATGCATGCTATATAGAAAAGAGTGTTGTAACAGTGACTTCGCACTCTATAAATTTGTGATTTCATATCACAGCCAATGGAATCCTCTCATCTCTTCTTAAATGCAGCACAACTGTGTATCAAGTAAATCCTCATCTTTGTAGAATGTGTGGTAGTGGTTTAGTGAATATGGCCTAATAGTGACTGATTGAATCCATGATCTATGAATTAGCAACTGGGTGGTCCTGGACGTGATATCTACCCTTTCTTAGCCTAAAAATGAAATGATCATCAGCAGAGAATTGGACAAAGCAGAAGCAGGGGTCATTAGGCCTTGCTTTGTTACTCTCAAAATGCATGACCTTTATAAACCATTTCCTCTAGGGCTCCATTACCTCAGCTGCAAATGAGGAGACTCTTTGGTCAAAGGTTTTTCTAGATCTAGATTTTATTTTCCATTCTGATTGGGAATAAGAGAGAAAGTCTGAAGGTGAGATTCAGGATTAGTTTCACAAAGAAGCTTGTGTGTGGTCCTTAAGATAGAATCAGGACTAGAACTATCCTGCACCATGAATAGACTAATCCAGGTATGAGGGGGAGTGTTAGCTCAGGCACACAGGTGGAAAAGCACAGACCACCTATGTGCCAGTGCCCAACCTAGACATTTATCTAGGTGATATTTTATTCATGAGTCTAAATTAATCAGTTGTTGATAAGAGATTATGGAGGCTACATTTATTCAATATAAAGGACTTTATCTTATTATATATTGCTTGTTTATTTTAGTTAAATGTTCTTTTTATCTTTTTACTTTTTAAATTTTATTTTTTTAATTCCAGTACAATTAGCATATTGTCATATTAGTTTCTTGTGTACAATGTAGTTAGTCAGTAATTCTGTACATTACTCAGTGCTCATTGTGTTATGAGTGCTCTTAATTCCCTTATCCTAGTTCACCCATCCCCCCACCCACTTTCCCTCTGGTAATTATCAGTTTGTTCTCTATAAAATATTCTTTTTAAAATTTTTTAAAATTTATTTATTTTTGAGAGAGAGAGTGAGTGGGGGAGGAGCAGAGAGGGAGAGATTGAATCCAGAGCAGGGTCCACACTGTCAGCAAGAGCCCAGTGTGGGGCTCGAACGCACAAACCATAAGATCATGATCTGCACTGAAACTGAGAGTCAGATGTTTAACCAACTGAGCCACCCAGGCACCCTATAAGATATTCTTTTTTTAAATGGAGTATCACTAAAAAAAACACAGAATATATAGTCTAAAAAATTCCTTATTATACAAAATTAAAAGTTGGTAACCATATAGTAGTCTCTGGAATGTTTCCTTAAACTTTACAAGTCCATTAAAAAAATTGGGAAATATTTGTGCAAATAAAATAGCAAACAATTCTGGTTGGAGCTCTGGTCTTTTTCTCTGACTGTATGATTAATAAGATAAAGTTTGAAGGCCATGAATGTCAAGGGAGCTTATTAATGAAGATACAGAGGCCCAGTGAAAACAGGTCCTTTTCCAAAGTTTCATAGTCACTACTTTCTGATTTGAAAGCCTAATGACTTCAAAATAGGCAGTGGTCAAGAGCATTAACTTCTTAACCAGCGATCTGGTGAGAGTGTATCACTGGGGTAGTGAGGATGGAATTGATTTTTCTTAGCATTGTGGGGGAACAATAGAAAATTACTTAAAACAGAATGAATTTCAAAAACCCCTCTGTGAAGTACAGTGGCTTTGGGTTGTATATACATGTAAGGCATGGGTTAAATCAGAGTTACTACTTTTTAAAATGTTCATGCTTGTCTTATTAAAAATAGGGCAAGGAAAAACAACCTGTAGAAGAAGTGGAGATTGAAGAGCAAAAATACATAACTAAAGCAGTAAGATCGATAATCAAGTTAGAGAGATGCTAATGAAATGGCATAGAGACTTTTGGTTTTACACTTATTTCAACTGACATCTCAGATCCACCCCTTATGTGCTATGTGAATTTGGTTCAGTGGAATGAATGTAAATATTAAAAATAAAACCACACAGGACTAGCAGAAAACATAGGCGAATTCCCCTTCAAACTGGAATAGGGAAAGCCTTTCTAACTAGGACTCTGCCTCTTTTTTTTTTTTTTTTTTTCTGGCAACAACACTAATTTTTGTTTGTTTGGATGATTACAAGTGACTTGGGTAAAACTCTCAAAGTGCATTGCTTTCCAAGAATATACAATAGGGAAAAGACAGTTTCTTCAATAAATAGTGCTGGGAAAACCAGGCCACTTTCTTACACCATACACAAAAATAAACTCAAAATGGATTAAAGACCTAAATGTGAGAGCTGAAACCATAAAAATCCTAAAAGAGAACATAGGCAGTAATTTCTCTGACTTTGGCCACAGCAACATATTTCCAGATATGTCTCCTAAGGCAAGGGAAACAAAAGCAGAAATAAACTATTGCAACTGCCTAAAAATAAAAAGCTTTTTGCACAGTGGGGAAAAAAAAACACAAAAAAACACAGAAGGCAACCTCTTAAATGGGAGAAGATATTTGCAAAAGATGTATCTGATAAGGGGTTAATATCCAAAATACATGAAGAACTTACACAATTCAACACCAAAAAATCAAGGCAAAACAAAACAAAAATCTGATTTAAAAGTGGGCAGCTGACCTGAACAGGCATTTTTCCAAAGAAGATATACAGATGGCCAAACACATGAGAAGATGTTCAATATCACTAACCATCAGGGAAATGCAGGTGAAACCACAGTGAGATATCACCTCACACCTGTCAGAACAGCTAAAATCAAAAAGACAAGGAATAACAAGTGTTTGTGAGGATGAAGAGAAAAAGGAACTCTTGTGCACTGTTGATGGGTATGCCAGCTGGTGCAGCCACTATACAAAACAGTTTGGAGGCTCTTCAAAAAATTAAAAATAAAAATACCATATGATCCAGTAATTTCACTACTGGGTACTTAACCGAAAGAAAATGAAAACACTAATTTGAAAAGATACATGTGCCCTTATGTTTATTGCAGCATGATTTACAATAGCCTAATTAGGGAAGCAATTCAAATACCCACCGATAGATGAATGGATAAAAGATGCACGCACACACACAAAATGGAGTATTACTCAGCCACAAAAATAGGGTGAGATCTTGCCATTTGCGACAACATAGATAGACCTAGAGAGTATTATGCTAAGTGAAATAAGTCACACTGAGAAAGACAAATATCATATGATTTCACTCATATGTAGAGTCCAAAAAACAAAACAAATGAATAAACAAAAAACCAACAGACTGATGGTTGGCAGAGGGAAGAGAAGGGAGGATGGGCAAAATGTGTGAAGGGGACTGGGAGATACAAGCTTCAATTATGGAATGAATAAGTCATGGAAATAAAAGGGGCAGCAGATGGAATATAGCCAATGACATTGTAATAGTGTTGCATGGTGACAGATGGTAACCATACTTGTGGTGAGCATAGCATAATGTATAGAAATGTTGAATTACTGTGTTGTACACTTGAAACTAATGTAACATTGTGTGTCAACTATACTCAAATAATTGTGTTTTTTTAATTAAAAAAAAGTGCATTGCCTTCTCTGGGTAAAACTTGGGTTTGTGAGCAAAACTAGTTCAGTTAGACTTCCGCCCTTGAAATTTAAATTAGTTTTAACAGCTGTGGTCTGTATTATTAAAGCATTAAATAGAAGGGCACAAGATACATACAAATTATTGAATCAGTTTCCTCCCTGAAAAAGCAGAAATTGATAGAATTACACTCACTCACATTGAAAAACTCCATCTGGACTGAAGGGAGAGAAAGCAGTAAAAGGGCAAAGACTTTTTTTTTTTTGAAAATTTGAAAATTACGTAGGCTATGGGAGTTTGGAACTTGACAATTTAGATTTTGAAGGAAGTGGCAAAATTGGAAATGATAACAAGAGAACAGGCGAAGGCACTTATCAGAACTTGGACAGATGATGAGTTCTGTTTTGAGGATTATTAGATATTGATATAAGGCATTTATACAGATTTAATTATGCAAAATTATACAACATTCACAGTGAACAACAGATAGAGTAAGGTAATGAAAATGCTAGAACTGATCTGGGCAGTGGAGCTTATCTTTCCTGGGCACTTGATATACTCTGTAATGGATGAATAGTTCCACAGGTTAATCAAAAATTCAATCATCTAACAATTAAGAACAGAGGGATATTCTCAGTTTTGTACTGTTCATTCATTTACCTTTCAGGATTTTGTTTGAATTTCATTGAAATAATTCACACTGCTGACCAAATTCTATTGATAATCATGAAGCAGAGTTCTTATTTGCATATTCCTTCAAACACAGGATTAAATTTCAATTGTGGCTAATTACAGTAAGTTGTATACTTTATCATATGTCTCACTAAACACAATGCCCAATTCACATATCGGTCTGAAACAAGAAAAAAAGAAACTGGCAGTCTAGTGGAAAAAAACAAAACAATGAACTCAAGGGACTAAGGATGGGATAAAGAAAAAAGACCAGAAATTTTAAAAGGAAAAAAAAAATTAGAGCATAAGAAATGAGAGAATGGGAGGTTTCAATGTCATTGAGTAAAAGGTAACTCAGAGTTTTGAAGATTTCTGAGGTAGTACAGGTACTTGTGATGACCAGTCTTATATATAACCATCGTTTTATAGAGATGAAATTATGTTGAAATCCATATTGTTTATAGGATGAAAGGATGCCCATTCTGTAACAAGTTCTCTCAAAATGATGGCAGAAGCTGGGTTAGATAGGAAGCTTGTGAACCAAGTTGTGGGATTAACTAAGAGGGTGGAAATAACAGCGATGAGAAGCACCATTCAAGTTCTTTATTTTAGCTATATCCCTTTCAGCATCCCCAGATTGTCACCCAGCCAACAATGTTGCTACTCCTACTTTAGAGGATTAGGATCAAATGTGAAAACACATTGAAAGGCAGGCAGCAGCTATCAGATGTAGCTATTCTCTCTGCCCGTGCTTCTAAATAACACCAGACTGGTCTTTAAATTCTGGTCCCAAAGTGATTCTGTGTCTTCTCCTGCCATCTATCAATGTTGTTCAAATTGAACACCAGTGCATCCTTCCTTATGAAGATATTTGAGGTTTCAGAAAGAAGAAAATGACTTTATGAAAGAAAGGTTACTTTGTTAATCATGAGCATTTGCTAAAGAGTAATAAACAAGTGGATGTGTTTTGATGTGCCAACGAAGGGTTATGCCTCTGCCTGATAAAATATAGTTACCGTTTTGTTCCTGTAAAACTAACCTATATTTTTAAGGGTATTTTTTTTTCCACTTTCACAGTACAGACTAATACCAGGGAAAGGGACATATAGGCTTAAACCAGAGAAGAATTTAGGAGGGTTACCTTAGGAATTTCATTAATTGAATGAACTTTTGTGGAAGAGATTATTGCTACTCATGGATGCTGCAAAGGGATGATTGGTTGGAGGAAGTAAGATATTTTGAGGGACCTAGAGCCTAACAAGCAATACTTTATCACTCTTGCCTGAATGGCTTAATTTCTACATGGATTAAACTCAGAATTTGTGATTTTTGAAGAGTGTTGCCTAAGTAGGGAAATCCACAGGCTTTCAAGTAAAGGAAACTGGTATATCTGTGTTTCCCATTTTAAAGAAGAGACTTATTATTGTGCTCTAGCATATAAAATTTCAATCATAGATTTATATACTCTGAATGAATCTGGATGCTGGTTCCAATACTATGTAGTTCATAGGATATACAATGTATTGTCTGAAAAGAAGCATTGTAAAGACTTATAAATACAGGATTTTTTTTTTCTTTATTTGTCACCTAGTAATTTATCTTGGTACAACTTTAATTAAATCATCACTACCATTAAATAATACAACTGAGTTAATGCTACATGGGATGGTAATAGTAACTAGAAATGTATGATTTCTTATTTAGTTACCAAGTGACAGCAGCTTGGGGGTAGGTAGGATACTAAGAGACGGAGTTTGGAAATGTGAAAAGAAGATATTCACCAAACTCTAATTTTGTCCATAATTATATGTTCTAATATTTCACACAAAATTTTTCCATCTATTAACAGTCCAACATGTATTTATTTTTTCATCACAAATGTTCTCATTCAAATGGGTGAGGTGAAAGAATTATATATTTAGGGAAAATATGAGAAGTTTGTAGATATGAAATAATTAAATATTTTAGGTTTCCTAGATAATAGAGCCTAAGGCAAAAGTTTCCATGCTATCACATTACAGGAGTTTGCTATTCAGAGAAAAGCAAAAGTGAAAGTTAAAGGAAGTGAGACAGAGAAATAGAGAAATTTTGAGAAGGAGCATTAGTTCTCAATAGGCACAACTGATGGTAGGACATCCTTAGAAAGACTAAATAAAACTTCTGTATTTCAGGTAATTTTGTGAAGGTAGGCTGAGAGAATAAGTTATCTGCTGGCTTCTTCCCAGTCTCCATTCCCCATTGATCAAAGACTATAATGATATATATATATATATATATATATATATATATATATATATATATATA
>NW_026057578.1:95651345-95687449 GCF_023721935.1 Panthera uncia
ATATATATATATATATATATATATATATATATATATATATATATATATATATCGTTAATAGTCTTTATGTCCAGGATCTGTTACTTGACCCCTTACGTAACCTTTTGGGGTCAGAGGCTCTCTGTATTAAGACAGGCTAGTCCTCAGATGGCAGCTATCTCCAGCTGTCATCTAGCACATGTGAGATTCTTGCTCTGTGGTGGTGGTAGCAGTTGCTGCAGAAATACGGTCTTGAACCATCTCCAGGGCTATTTTGGAGGTAGATACTATCCAAGATATAAAGTTGGTGAAATGGGTGAGGTTGAGCATTATCTTGGGTGTGACATGGTGTAGTTTTGCAAAAACCATTTTTATGTCATTCTTGAGCAGTTGGAACATGCAGGAAAGAAAGTTTCCCTCATTTGTAGGCATATTTAGTCCTTCAAGTCCATTGAAATATTCCAAAAAGAGTTAAATAAAAAAAAAAACTTAAAAAAAATTCAGGTGTCACTGTTTATATCCACCTTTCTCCTGTCCCATCTGTTTTAGATTTCCATCCCCTTTGACCATCACTTTGGCTTGATGTGGGTGCTTACTTGGAGGGATAGTCCATATTGAGCCCCTGGTGGCCTATACACTTATCTGCTTTGTCCTTTGTCTTTGTCGAAGTTTGGTGACTTTGACCATTTTCATATAATGTTGGGTACTGTAGCATAAAAAGAAAGTCTGATGGGTCCCCTGGAGCAAAGCTATTCTCACTATCACTCTTGAGATAATCAGAATGGATTATTAGTAGTGTAATTCTTTTCTTTGCTTGCTACTTCCCCCAAAAGAAAAGCCCAAAATAGCAATGTGGTAACCCCATATTGCAGTTCAGTGGATACCTTACCATATTCCCTGGCAAGAGCACAGCTCCATGTTTCCCCCCAAAAGCAAGAATAATTACCTGACAGATCCGAAGATTTGGAGAATGAGAAGTACAAATCCCTGAAGTGGATAAATGGGAGTGATTGTGAGAGATCATGATTCTACTTCTCCTTGATTACCAATGTATTGTATTAGGGATACTGAGCTTGATATAAACTATTATTGATTCATTACATAAACTGCATCCTGGAAGATAGTGTCCAACCCCACAAGTTGTTTAGTCAGGCTGGCTGATTCTTGGGGGAGTATGTGGAAAGGCCAATGAAAACCATGGTTATAAGCCCATTGTCACAGCTCCATTTCTGTAAGGGTCAGAGGCAATATCATGTAGAATACCAAGTCAATATTAGGCATTCTGTAAATCTTTAGATAGTGATACAGGTAACTGCACATTACCCAGGCTTTCTCTGCTTCTTCAGTTACCACACATAGGCAATGATAGCCAGTCCAAATATTGACTCTAGTATGGTTGCATCTCTAGGTCTGCCAAAATTGATGCAGTTTGATGAGACTGACCCATCAGTGTTTGGATAGTTGCTATAACTGAAGAGTGATACCATATTTGGGACTCATGCGTATGTTCCATTCTTTCCCTAATGGTTACTCTGACCATGAATGAGCACACTGTACAAGTATAGGAATGACCAGGGGAGGAGTCACATTAACAACCTCAGGATGAGTTACCCATGCCATGTGCAGTTTTTGAGGAATTTGTCTGTGGTGCGTTATCTCTTTGATCATTGATAGGAGACAAATTAAACAAAACAAAACAAAACAAAATACCCTGCAGCTTTTGTTCTTAAATTCCTAGGTTTATGTGGGTACCTTTTTCTCAATTAATCTTATCCTGGATTTTGCAATCTTGTTTCGGCCCTCGAAATAAACCATGCAGCCATTCTCCACTATGCAAGGTCTCCTCAGATCTCCTTTCCCACCAATGAATTTTACTTCATCGTTAGGTTTTGGGTCATTCTTGAGACGGATTGTAATTAAGTAGAGTATCTTCTGTAGCTAGTGCCAATATATTGTCCTGATTATCTTGTGTTATTTCCTCCCTCATGAAGGAACCACATATACTGTTTCACATACTCAGATTCTGAACGCTGATTCCAATACTATGTAGTTAATAGGGTAGACAATGTATTGCCTGAAAAGAGGCATTGTAAAGACATAAATAGCATGAATTGAGGAAGAGGTGATAGGTCAACTGAGACAGACAGATGATATGGGAGTCTGGACTTTCTCATCAAATAATTTACTTTTCCCTTTTATATCTGCTCAAATCCAATTTCAGATGAACCATTGCCATGATCTAAAATAAGTTATGTCTGTGCTCATTCCATCGTGGGAATGGGTGACTCTGATAATACCGTGGGCACATAGTCTTTTGCTGTGTAATAATCAAGTATTTTGTTTTTGTTAGATCCAAATGCAGTATCTGAAGTTAGTATAAATGGGTGTGTCCATTGAGTTGCTGGAAATAGTTTTGATGGGATTTTTTTCCTGCGAAATTTCATTGGTGCTCCCTGTAACTTCCTATATTCCAGATACCAAAACAGGTAAGCAAAAGCCAAAGAATAGAGTAGGTCAGAATGAAAACAAAACAAAACAAAACAAAACAGCATCTAAATGCCTACTACTTCCCTGTGTCAGGAACTCAGTAATAAATATTACAGTATTTGCCATCTTATGAGCAACAGAAGGGAGAATAGAAAAAGAGTTATTTTTTATTATGTTTAGTGCTATAATACTATTAAGACAGAAGATGCACACAGTCATAGATATATATTATATATTATGTATATATATGTTATATATACATATGTATATATATGTTATATATACATATGTATATATATGTTATATATACATATGTATATATATGTTATATATACATATGTATATATATGTTATATATACATAATATATAATTAATATATATGTTAGTGCTAAAGGGAAATCAATGAAAAACATATCTTTCAAGCCAAAATGGATTAGTTTATATCACTAAAGATAATGCCTGTACAAACTCAAATACAGTGCCACAGAAAAGGCTGAATTGTCAAGATGAAATAGTTGAAATTGAGGTAAGTCACAAATATAATTAGCATATAATTCTGCAGTAAATCCTAACTTATTTGTATATTAAGGCTTGATTCAGTAAAAAAATAAGACTTACAGTATACTTTTAGGGGAAAATATAATTAACATGTGCGTAATATTCTTATACTTAAAATGTTTTCATATATGCTATTTTAATTTTACTACCTGCAAGTATTTATTGTGGGTTAAGAAAATTCTGACTTCTTGCCAAGTAGAGATACTGTTGTATCTAACTTAATGAAAGAATAAAGAATATTGTAGTAAGTATGTTACTGGTAGAGCTTGTACAAAATACATTCCTAAACAGTTTTTCTCACATAAAATGAATCAACTCCCCTGAAACATGGCTTTATAATGTGAATGTGCACATGAATGTTCAAATGTTATAAAATATAAAACTAATACAGGCTCTCACTAAAGTTAAAAATTTTAGGATTGTGGTGTATATGAGATAATATCAGGAAACATACACTTCACATTTTAATTGTTCAGTTAAATATTTTGGGCTTAGGGAGACACTTGCAATATTCAGTTTATATTATAAAGCAGATATAGGTAGAAAGACTTAAGCCATACTTTATGTCAGTGAACTGGAAAATCGGATTTCTTTAAAATCAGAGAATTAATAGTAAGATATGTATGGGCCATAGGAACAATTATAAACACAGAGTTCATTTATGGAAACAAAGTTGTGGATATAAGTTCATTCATACACAGATTGCATAAAAAGTCAAGGTTTCCCATCATATTTCTGCCTCTTGAAGTTTATTGGATACCTGAGGGGTTTCTTGAGGTGTGGGATTTTTCAGTGCTAAAATCAAGATAGTCCCAGCAAATGGCGAACTAACCACTCTAACTACTGGACATTTTTGCTTAGGGTAATGAGTACTGGCAATTTATGTGGCTTATGGGAACATTTCAGTCATCTCAGACACTCTCTTGGGGATCCTTATAATATTATTCCCTTCATTTAAAAACAGCACTTCCAAAGCACTTCCCTTCATTTAAAAACAGAAACTTTCAGGAAATAAGAAATCATTCTCAGATCATCTTGACTGAATTCCCAACAAATAAATCTGAGATTTTACTTTCCATTCCCACCTATGGCTTATCTGTTATCATATTCTTGGTATTAAATTTATTGTTTAATGCTGATGAATATTTAAATTACAGACATCATGTGTCAAGTGCTTCATCTTGTGTCCTGAATATTAAAACACTCTTCATACATGGCCAAACGTGATGTGCCCACACTTAACAAAAGGAATAGGAACTTCATAATATCCCCTCATGTGTGGTCCATCTTTCGTATTTACTCAAAATTGTTTGACCTAATCCAGGACCGTACATTCTATTGGGTTATTGTAACCCTTTGATTCTTACAGTCTAACACAGCTTTTGTGTTTTCTGTCTTCTTTCAAAACTATTGTTTGGCGTCCATGCACCAATCCTGGTTTCTTTTGTTTGTTGTTGTTGTTATTGTTGATGTTTTGTTTTGTTTTTGTTTTTCTTTTAAAAGCTGGTCTTTGGTGGTCTTACCACCCTCTGACATCAGCTTTTCTTATGCTAGAATCCATATCTATAATCGTGATCTCTATAACTCTGTAAATTCAACTGTGTTTGAAATTAACAATCAGGTACAGGAATCTCACTGCCCATTGCATGCTAACCTCACTGTTTCAAACATAAACCCACTACATCCACCCCTTCCTACCACAATGAAATCTGCTTTTCTTCTGTTCCTTTGATCACTAAGCCAGGTGAGAACAGAGATTTTGTTTGTTTGTGTTTTTACTTTTTCATAACCACCAAATTTTTAATGCTAATTCAGAGTGAATTTTTCAGGATTGTCTTCCTGTTTTTAAATTACAGCTTAATCTATGTCCAGCCTACAGACTATGATCTATTATTCTTACTTCCAATTCTTATTCTTTTTTATTTTTTGTTTTCTTTCATAAACATCTGTTAGTTCATGTTATTAGTTGTGTTTGTAATATCTTTCTCCATTGATCATGTTTTTTTAAGTTTGTTTGTTTGTTTAGAGTTTGCATGCATGCTCACATGGGGCAGAGAGAGAGGGAGAGAGAGAGAATCCCAAGCAGGCTCTACACTGTCAGTGCAGAGCTTGATGTGGGGCTCGAACTCACAAACTTCGAGGTCATGACCTGAGCTGAAATCAAGAGTCGGACACTTAGCTGCTTAACTGACTGAGATTAATCATGTTATTATAATCTATATCAGTACCACAATTATCTACATGAGGAATTAAAATATCTGTATTTTTATATAATTCAGGTTTATATTTTTGCTTAACACAAATGTAGGTCCTCATTTTTGCAAATGTTGGCTGTCAGTCTGGGTAATAGTTTTTGCCCTTTGTTTTGAAATTCATTCTCAGGTTCAGCCCAAAGAGATTAGTGCAGAGTACAGGTCCCATATTTTGGATTTATAGTTGTCAGATGCCTTTCTGAGGCACTTGCTGATACTGGGGCTAGCTTCGTTTCAGCTTGGCTCATGTGCTTTTTGTCAATTGTTTTATTTCCTCCAGCCAGCCAATGTAGGGAGTTGTATGCAAACCTCAGGCAGTTGGCCTAGGTTTTTTTCAGCCACTGCTAATAGGTAGGGAGCTCCAACCTCTGGTTTCACAGGCGAGCCAGACTTTGATGCTCAGTAATGCCTAAGGTACTTTTGGACCCTGTTATCCAGGAACTCAAGCGTCAGATCCTTTCTTCATGTATTCAGTCCTTGATCCCAGCAGGCACACAGCTTCAGCCTCTGATTGCTGCAGTGTGTTTCTATTCATATTCTGCTCTGTGGAAATACCTTTTTCTTGCTTGTGGTTGTATCATTTCATTTTATTTCATTTTTATTTACTCTTAACATTGCCATTTTTGAAAGGAAAGGAACATTTAAATGCATGAACTATAAGCTTATCCTGGCCAGAAATTCCCTGGTCTCTTCTCAGAATCCCATCCCGGGCTTCTATCCACAGCAGCAAAATAACACTCAACACTTTCTGCTATTCCCTCATCACTCATTTACTCCCCAGCAGCTTGCAATCTGTGGTCAATCCCCAACATTTTATAGAAGCTACTCTCAGAAAAGCCACTGATGATCTCTGCACCTTCCACTCCAATGAATGTACTCCCCCCCACCCACTTTTGACCTCAGTAATAGTGGATACTTGCCAATCTTATCCTACTTTAAATTGCTTATGCTAGTGTTTTTTTCGTGCTTTATACACATTATTCTGGTGTGAGTATATTCATGTCAAATCAAATAGATGTGTACCTCCTCCTGTGCTCATACATAGTCCCTTCTTTGTCATGTAGAAGTCAAGTCAGATAAAACCTTAGATTAAAACTTTAAATTAATCAAAAACTTTCTACTAATTATGTGGAGTAAAATTAATCTTACTTTCTAAAGAGTCATGTAGGATTTTTATTTCACTGATATTCCCATGCATGTAAGTGGAAGATAGAAGACAAGTTGAGCAAAAAGTTATTATTTTTAAAAGAAAAAAATTTTAATGTTTCTTTTTGAGAGAGAGAGACATAGAACACAAGTGGGGAAAGGGGCAGAGAGAGAGGGAGACACAGAATCCGAAGCAGGCTCCAGGCTTCCAGCTGTCAGCACAGAGCCCGACTCAGGGCTCAAACTCACGAACTACGAGATCATGACCTGAGCCCAAGTCAGACGCTTAACTTACTGAGCCACCCAGGTGCCCCTAAAAAGTTATTTTTATTTCTGATTTGCAAGGCTGCTTTAGGCATACTAGTATGGAGGGGCGTTTGATTATCCTGTAGTTTTATTTTGCATCATGTAAAGAAACGGTATAAATTAAAACGGTGAATACATTTCTCTCATTCTCTGGACAATATTCAACTGTTGGTGGCATAGCAGACTAATACACGATTTTTATTTGAAATGTTAGTGAGATATTTGTAAATCCAATTGCTCTTTTTAAACATAATAGAAAGATATCCATGTACATTTTGCCAATTTCTTCCCTGTGGTAACATTTGCAAAAGTATAAGACACACAAACAGTGTATTGACAGTAATATAATGTACTGATCTCATTTAGACTTCGTCAGCTCCAGTTGTCCTCATGTGTGTGTATATTTAGTTGTATACAATTTATCACCTGGGTAGTAGGTTCAAGTATCCACCACCATAGTGAACATGCTGAACAGTTGTGCCAATCCATTTAGAAAATAGGCAAAAAACATGAAGAAAAATTCCACTGAAGAAATATGGCAAGTGAGTGGATGGGAAGATTTTTAGCATCATTAGCCATAGGAAAATTCAAATTAAAATAACAATGAGGTTTTTCTATACATCTATCTAAGCAACTAAAATAAAAAAGAGTGAAAACGTTAATGCCGGTAAGGATGAAGAGAAACTTAATCTCTTATGCATTGTTAGTAGAAATGTAAAGTAGTACAGCATTTTTGAAAAATGTGGACAATTTCTTATAAAATTAAATATGCCCTTACTCTATAAGCCAGCAATTGTACTTTCTGGGTTTAAATCCCAAATAAATGAAAATTTGTGTTCATGCAAAAAGCTAAAAATACATGTTCATAGTGGATTTATTTCTAGTAGTTAAGAAGTGGAAACAACCCAGATGTTGTCAAACAGGTGAATTGAAGCCAACTGCAAAATATTCATACTAGAACACTAAACAATAAAAATAATATATGACTAAATTTATGTAAAATTTTTGAAATGATGAAATATTAGAAATGGTGAACATATTACTGGTTGCTAGGATAGGAACAGAAGGTAGGAGGGATATAGCTTTGGTTTTAAAAGGGTGCAATATAAGGGATTCTTGTGATAATATACTATTTTATATTCTTGTTACACCCTTTTGGTGAAGAATCTGGTATCTTTTCTAGACGTCGTTAATCTTTATAATATCTTTAAGAGTAAAGTGGAACTTCCTAGAAAATGGTGGTAAAAGTGCATGCGCGTGCACACACACACACAGTGGAATGACACTGTGCCACATGCATGTGTGTGCACGTGTATATGTGCAGTGGCATAACACTATATATGTATTTAGAGAGATACTTCATGGTTTCATATTAGGCTTGAGTTAAAGAAGTAAATAGGAAAACATAAGCAGCAGGCTACTAAGAATAGCCTTATTTTCATCATAATAATTTGATTGCTCAGAAAAGATCTTATTTAAAAACAATGAAGCTTATTTATCACAAAAATATAACGCACCTGATTTTAGACAATATTTCTAAATTTATTCAGTTAGTAGTTTTTAACAAGAAACAGTTGTCACCAACATTTTCCAAGGATAACGATTCTCAGGCTGTAAGACCTATGTAAGCAGACAAATGTTCCTTCCCCACCACTAACCATCATTCTGCTCTATGTTCAACCAGTATTTTCTCTTTTGGTGATTTCAGCAATTTGATGATGATATATCTTGGTGGTTTTTCTTTATTGTTTTTTTTTTCTTTGTTTTTGCTTAGTGTTTATTGAACTCTCTTGATCTGTAGGTTTATAATTTTTATCAAATTTGAAAATACTCTAGCCATTTTTCCTTCAAATAATTGTTCTGACCTCTCCTTTCTTTTCTTATGGGATTCAGTGTATGTTAGGTTGCCAGATTATGTCTCCTAGCTCACTGGTTCTCAGTTCATTTATTCTCCTAATATCTCTCCCTCAGTTTTTCTTTCATTTAGTTTCTCTTTCTGTGGTTTCAGGTTCACCACTTTTTTTTTCTTTTTTTTTTCTTTTTTATCTAGAGGTTTAGCCTTTTCAGAGTTGTTTTTTTTTTTTTTTAATTTTGGACACTGCTTTTCATATCTACAAGTTAAATTTATATCTTTTCATATCTCCCATTTCACTCCTCCTTGTTATACCCTTTTTCTCTTTTTTTGTAACAGAAAAGTGTTCATTCTGTGATTAAATATATTAATAATTACAAAAAGAAAAGTCAATAGAATTAAAAATTAAGTTCATAGATTTTACAGGAATAATTTTTTTGTAAACACACAACAAAATTCCTCCCACTTACTGTTGAGGAATTAGTTACTTGAAGAGATAGTATACAATTTCTCACCAAATTGACTTGAAAGAAATACTTCTAAAAGTTTGATAAAAATCCAATGTTGGTGAGCATGTAGATAAAGAAGACTCTGATTGTCTTTCTGGGAGTGAAAATTGACTTCTTTGGAAGAAATTTTATAGTATGTGACATTTGTCCCAGCAATTTTACTCTCAAGTAATACATATTGTAACATATGTCTATAAAATATAAGTTCAAACATGATCATTGCAGCATTTTTTAAATAAAAGATTAATGATTATAAATATTAACTACACAGACATATTTTATTCTCCTAGTTGAAAAATAACATGTATGTGAGATAGAGAAAAGGCAGAAAGAAAGGGAGAAAAAACAAAAACAACTGGCAGATTATTCTGTGGTGTGGTCTTAGAGTTTAGAGAAAGAGATGGCCCATTTTTTATTTGTTTCATGCATTTTTAATTTGTATTGGGCTTTACAAGTCTCTACAAGACTTTGTGATTTTTATACTTCTTATAACAAGTTGATGTTTAGAAATTGTTGATTTTGTTTCTCCTTTGGAATTCAGATATCTTATACTTTTTCTTCTTTTCTCCATCTTAGATTTGAGGACATTATGGTTCTTGTTTTCTTTCAGTTCCTTTCCTGAGATTAACTTTTTCCCCTCCCCATGAACATTACCCTGTTCTTCTAATTTAGGCTTCACTCCTCAAGCAGAATATTGTACATGAGCTTGACTTAATAGTCTTGTTAGCTTATCCTTGACTTAGAGGAAAGACCCCTGGATGATGAGCTATGAAATCAGCCAGATAAATACAGGATGACATTTGAATAATGTTTCTTGAATAACTCTTTAATATGAAATGCTAATGAGAAGATTAAGAACATTGATCCCACACTATCCAGGTCAGTTGCCAAGCCCCAAACCACATATACAAATTTTGTATGTTCTCTAGCACACTATGTTTTCCTTCCAAAAAATAATAAAAATAAAATTACAGTTCAATCAGTATAAGCATCAGCACATTTTGGGGGCTGTTTGATTATAGGACTATATTAGGATGCAAAGGACATTATATAACCTGAAGTGTTTCCAGAACCATGTGCATCTATACTATATTAGTAAATAATACTACTAAAGATATCACTCCAAAACAATTAAACAGTGTAAATATAATTCCCTTGCATTATATGTGTTGGTCAGGTTTATATATCAGCTTGACCGGGCTAAGGGATGCCTGGATAGCTGTAAAACATTTCAGGGTGTGTCTATAAGGGTGTCTCTGGAAGAGAATAGCATTTGAATTAGAATACTGAGTAAGGATCTGCTCTCACCAATGAGGATGAATATCATCCAACGTATTGAGAACCTGATTAGAACCAAAGGTCAGAGACGGGGTGAATTCTCTTTCTGAGGGGAGTCATCCATCTTCTCTGGCTCTCAAGCATAGGTTCTTCTGGTCCTTGGCTTTTGGATTCACACTAAGATTTAAACCATTGACCTCCCAGAGTCTCAGAATTTAAGGCTTCAACTGAATTATACTACCGGCTTCTCTGGTTTATAGCTTACAGATTGTGGGACTTCTAGGCTTCCAAAATGACATGAGTCAATTCCTATAATCTCGATCTCTCTCTCTCTAACCTCCCCCCCCCCCCATCTTTCTCTCTTAGAAAAGTATGCATGTCTTGTTCTTTTCCTCACACCTGGAATCTTAACACTTCTTTTGGATTTCTAGACTTTACCTAGTATAAAAGGCTTGGAGCCTGCTTAAGATTCTATTCCTCCCTCTCCTTCTGCTCCTTCTCGGTTGGCTTGCATCTTCTCTTTCCCTCTCTCTCTCTCTCTCTCTCTCTCTCAAAAAATTAAAAATTAAAAAATTTAAAAGCCTATTTTATAAGGCAAAAAAACAATATTCAAAAAAATATATAATTTAAATTTTTTGCCAGACTGAAAGACCAGGGTAATGATACTACATGAGGTAATCATCATCTCATAGCATTGATTAGCGACTTAATGGCATAGCCAAAATACTACCTAAAAAAGACACATCTAATAGAGGTACAACATTTTCAGACACTGTTTTTCTCTAGAAATGTGCTGTGGATGTGAAGGATCTGCACATATAAATTTATGAATGCATCTTTACAAATTATTCACTTTGTAATACTTTACAAAGTATTAAGCTTTATTTGTGTTTGTGGTACAAAATAAATAATATATGTGAGGCCCAGGATGTTTATTCAAGGAAAAGTACATATTTTTCTGATGGAAATATGAATTGACTTTGTAATCAGAAAGAGTTGGTTTTGAATTTTGACTTTGTTTCTCAGTAGTCATGTCCTTTACAAATAGTTTAACTTGATGCCCTGCTTTCTCATCTCTGAAATGGGACTGCTGACACTTTACCATAAGTCTGTTGGATAAAACGCATGAAATAAGGCTTATAAGAATTTTACTTTTGGGGCACTGGGTGGCTCAGTCAGTTAAGCGTCTGACTTTGGCTCAGGTCATGATCTCACAGCTCATGAGTCTGAGCCCCGGGACAAGCTCTGTGCTGACAGCTCAGTCTGGAGCCTGCTTCGCATTTTGTGTCTCCCTCTCTCTCTGCCCCTCCCTCACTCTTGCTCTGTCTCTCTGTCTCTCTCTCTCTCAAAGGGGAATAAACATTAAAAAAATTGTTTTAAAGAAATAAATTTACCCTAAAAATTTGTTTAACCTTTATTCCTCTTTGAGAGACAGAAAGAGACAGAACATGAACAGATTAATGAGCCCTGAGATCATGACCTAAGCTGAAGTTGGATGCTTAACCCAATGAGCCACCCAGGTGCCCCTAGAAGAAATATACTTTAATGTCTATCTGGTCCATTACTTGGTGGATACTAAAAGTTGGTTAGGTAGTATTCATATGAAAAGAGTAACAGAGCTTTGTAGTATTATTTAATGGAAGAGAAGAGCTTATAGGTGGGGTTCTAATTTACCCTCTGTAGTAGATACATGATTCTTATATAATTATTTTATCTGACACTGTCTGCATCTACGGTTATATACATCTGTTGGTGCTCAGCACATTCCATCATTTGCTAAATCACATGCTGCATCACATGCTAAATTGATCAATTTTCCCAAATTTATCAAATTTTATTAGATAAAAATATATACATATGAGAATGTGAAAAGAAATACCTACATTAACATTACAAATTCCATTAAAAATGCAGATCCATTGGTAGCCCCAAAACTCAGTATAATCAAACAATAAGTAAGAACACCTGTAATCTCATTCTTCATTAATAGAACTACAGCTTCGACTTTTTATATTTTATATTTTTTTTCTATTTTGTATTGTTAGTAGATTTGTAGTTTTCTGAATCATACCATGACACAAAAACAAGGATGAGGAAAACAAGGATGGTGAAGAGGTAACAACTACATCATATGAAGTATGTTTGATGGTATGAAACAAGATGATTAAACATGAGAATGGAGGATATTATAGCTGATTACACAGTTTTAAAACTTTTTTATTATGTATATTTCTGAGAGACTGAGACAGAGTGTGACCAGGGGAGGGGCAGAGAGAGAGACACACACAGAATCTGAAACAGGATCCAGGTTCTGAGCTCTCAGCACAGAGACCAACGTGGGGCTTGAACTCAGGAGCAGCGAGATCATGACCTAAGCTGAAGTTGCATGCTTAACCAACTGAGCCACCCAGGTGCCCTGCTGATGACACATTTTTAAAGATACAACAGAGAAAAATTATTGAGATTATCCTGTATAGTTATAAAGGTAGAATTAGTCTCAACTGCAGGAAGTTTCAGGGAAAATTTGACTAACAGCTAATGAAGGATCCCAGAAGAATGGCTCCTTTTTAGAAATCAAACCCTGGATGTGTTAAATAAGATGAGGTAATCACCCATTAGAAAAGTCATAATCAGACTTTCTGCTCTAGGCTCTAAATTGGACTACATAACACCTATAACCCATTCAAATCAAGAAATAAGATGTAAGCAGTTAATTTGAGCTCAGACTTCCTCATTCTTTGATTATATCTTGGGAAGCCTAAAAAGTCTCCCATCTTCTGTACCCATGAATCTGAAGTAATGTAGGATGGGAAGAAGTATTATTAGCTCTCTGGAACCTGCCTGCTATATTCATTTGTCTGCATCCTAAACAAGAGAGATCAAGATACAGAGTTACCTCCCCACTGTCTCTGATGCACTTTCAACACGCTTAGAATTAGTTTTAGGTAGAAAAAAAAAATTATTGGAATTACTAAAGAGTAAACTTGCTTCCTTTCGGCATTAAAAGACACTGACTTTGTCTTTATCTGTTGTGAAACCTAGACGAATACCTGTGTATCAGATCATTTCTATATATCAGCATTAATCGAGGTACCATTCATGCTCAGTACAGATAATGCAATTCTAAACTAAAGGCAAATTTTTCTTTTTCTTTTTTTAAGTATAAAAGCTTAGGAAAATAATAGGAAGTTAATGATTTTGGAGTAAATTATTACTAAAAATCAGTGTTTCTCATTTCCTATGATTGTTAAACATCATATGATTTTCTTAGGCAAAAAGGTTTGAGTGTATATGTGAATAATTTTTATTCTTTTTGAATACTATTTCCATACTTCCGTAGCTACCTGAATATTTAAAACATATCAACCCTTGACTTACTTTTAAATATAAAAAATTATTTACTGTACTGAATTCATAGAAAGTGATTTTTGTTTTTGCAGAGGAGAAAATTGATTCCATATATTGAAAGAGGAGTCAGTATTTACTACTACTTATGTAACAAATTGATTTTCAAAAAGAAAGGCAAACAGTTTAAATTATTATCCTTCTGTCAGTGTTGATTGTTGTATCATCAGACTGAATATATCTTGAGGACAATAAATATTCCTAAATAAATGATTCATAATTATTTTATTATAGTGGGTGATACTGTTAAAATAATTATTATAGTAAAGTGGTAAGTTTTCAAAACATAGCAATAACAAAAAGAATATGAATGTAATACATGCATATGCATGTAAACTGTCAACTCTAAAATTATCATAAAATATTTTAATATTTAAAACTTTGAAGACTATTATAAACATTTATCTAAAAGATGTTTCTCTACTTCTTCTTTGAGTTTTTGCATTTTTTTTTCTTCCCCCCCTTGGCAGTTTCAGGTGAGTGTCCTCCAGGAAACAGATGCCAAAACCAGCAATCTACCTGAGACACTATATTTCTTTTTGGATCATTAAAGATATAAATACAGGAAAATTTAAATGCCATAAAAGCATTTTTCTATAAAATTAATGTAGTGGAAACATAACTGTAATTTACCAGTCTTGAGAATTACTAGTAGACAAGTTAGTTACCTTAATCTGCACAGGTTTGAGAATATACATCTATAATGAGAGTTTTGGTGCCTTTTTGCATGTTTGTTGAAAGGGTTAATGATAAGATATACTCCAAAACACTGATTATAATTTTGTGATTCACCCATTTCTAACATAATACCTTGTTTTGAAATAGAAAATAAAATATCGCTGCAAAAATACAAGGAACTTACACATGATTAAGCCTCTGCTTTGCCAGGATTGTAATAAGGTTGTCCACCTTTATGCACCAAAGCATGGGATGCATTACACAGGCAGAGAAACTGAATTTGGTCCCTATGCAGAAAAATTTTCCAAGAAAAAGAGCTCTCTTATGACATGATAAATTTTCATGAGGGGTGAATAATTTATTTCCTTGAAGCTTGAATTTTTCAGCATCTATTTACAAGTAGAAAAACATGTCAATTATTTTAACAGAGTTTAAATCAAAGAATTTTTAATCAAGTATTAAGAAACTGATAAAGAAACAAACAAACACATAGTGACAGAAATATCTCATAGGTAATACCCTCAAAAAAAAGTTACATCCCTAGAGCAGTGGGAACAAAGCAAGGAGGTCAAGCTACTGAAATATTAGGCTTCCAAGGGAGGGGTGTAGTGTTACCAATGACAAAGAGCTCGTACTTGGGTGCCTTAGCCAGTAGATGAGCCTGTCTTTTTCTTTTGAGTAAATGGTTTTTATTACTAGCAGCAAAAATAAGGATACAGGGAGATAGCTGTCAAAGCACTGTCTCCCTATGGGGCTAGTATAGGAGCTTTTATTTAGTATGCCTGCGGGACAGGGGCAAAAAGCTTGCATACGCACTAGGAAATTTATACATATTCTATTATTTAGGTATCTGGGTTAAATGCTCATGCTTAGCATGTCAGCATGCTATGTTCAAAAAAATGGCAGAAAATCCTTCTCATAGGAGGAGATCTTAATTTTATGAATTCAGAGGGCTTCCGCATGGGTCCTCAGCTCTAAACCGGCTCAAACTGGCTCATGTAAGGGGCTCTTAGGCCAAACACCTAACAAGGGGCTATCAGTTGAAAAACCTATCTGGGTGTCTCCTTTGTGGGAACTGCTGATCCTGCAAAACAAAACACATTGCTTTCCTGCTTTTGTCCCTCCCCCTTCTTTTCTGCTGATAGCCCTCTGATTTGAGTTACTTCCTGTTGCATCCTAGCTAACAGCCATACTGTTTTTGTGCATTTTGGAAATACTGCAAACAGGAATCATCAGTTGAAGGCATGGGAACAAACTGCCATTGCAGAGTAAAAAAAAAAAAAAAAAAAAAAAAAAAAGAGCATCACTGGGGATAAACTGGCAGGAACCACCAGACAGAAAGGAGCATGTGACTTCTCCTTTCTCTGTCTTCCCTTCTCCTCTGCTGCCTTCTAAAGACAGTCTAACTGGGATTCACTAGCAAAGAAGTAGTGTAATTTGTAAAGTTTCTGTCCCACGCAAGTTTATAATTGTGAGTTTGAATTTGAGACATGATAGTATAACAAAAAACACATGGTTGATGCAAGATCACAGGAATGTGCTAAAACGTGATTCTCAACTTTCTCCATGATTGCAGCCTTTTGGGAGTCTTGTGAAAATACAGATCCCATGTTCCAGCTCCCAGGGTTTCTGATTTAGTCTGATTAGCTTGGGCATCTGCATGTTAACTGGTATTTCAGGTGATTCTAGTTTAGATGCACTTTGAGAAGGAGCTGGCGTTTCAGAGGAACTTCAAGACTGGATGGTGGCATGAGGTAAACCATTTCACACTTGATTTTTTTTTTTTTTTTATCATTCTAACTGTAAAGACAAAAGTTAAGCCATCCAAGTTTTATTGGTTGCCCTCAACGTATAAATCAATCTTAAGTGAAATATTAATGTTGTACCTTGGTTGTTTGTGGTACAATGTGTATTTTAAAGTCACGGGTGGTTTTGAAGTCACAGACTCCTATCAACAGTGTTGAAATTTTAGTGGTAGCTTATGGCACTTATTCAGATTGCATTTTGCGTTACACAGACGTGTCTCAGTTCTTAGTTACATGTAGGGATGAGGAATGTTTAAATTAGGCTCAGGGTTTTTTTTTGTTTTGTTTTGTTTTTTTACCTTCTGTTTTCCTTTGGCCTATAGAAGGAGAGAAGGGAGGTCCCTAAATGGAGGACAAACCCCACAAATTCATAATTCCTCTAATTATTAGAGGCTAACAGAGAGAGAGAAAAGGAGCTCATGTGGCAGCGTTTGAGTCTTCAGCCGACTCCAAGTACAGGGATTCTGTCAGAAGCCCTGGTAGCTTCTGCAGGGTTTTGTATTGGTAGGGAGCCCAAAGAAAGCTGTATAGGTGCTGCTGGAGGCTTTTCTCATCACATGCTAGACATCTCTGAACATTACTTAAATATCTAATTAAGTCACGGTGTTCGAATTCATAAACATCACCCTCCTAAGAATGTTTCCAGTTCATTTTAATATTATAAGGTTTTCCTTAAACGTTTTATTTACCTTCTAAATTAATCTATGTTCTTCTCCAGCAACTACAAACCCAAGAGGATTTTTTCCTCTGGTCCAGGTTTATTTAATCCATAAGATCTTACCTGTTTTCCGGTGAACAACACCTATACTTCTTAGTGTTCTTAGTGTGAGATACTTAGTGGGAGATACTGTTCCTAGTGTGAGATAAAGACCAAGAAAATACCATGTTTTAAGCTGTGGGGTAGGATGGAGCTTGGAATCACTACAGTGACATCAAAGTTGCTTAAAGAATCCATCTTTTCCTGATGGGCAGTCATTATGTAGCAATGTCTTTGTGTCAAGTGTGAGGAGTGATCAAATATGCTTTTAAAAAAACAGCCTATGTAGCCTGTGTGTTTTCCTTCAAGAGCAGGAAGATTACTCTTCATTATTAAGAGGAATCTAATATGAAGGAGGGGCGCCTGTGTGGCTCAGTCGGTTAAACGTCTGACTTCGGCTCAGGTCATGATCTCGCAGCTCATGAGTTTGAGCCCGACATTGGGCTCTGTGCTGACAGCTCAGAGCTTGGAGTCTGCTTCAGATTCTGTGTCTCCAGTTCTCTGTGCCCTCCCCCACTCGTGCTCTGTCTCTCACTTTCTCTCAAAAATAAATAAACATTAAAAAACATAATATGAAGGAGAAGTGCAGATGTTAAAAATAACAAGCATTTAAGTAAATGCCGTTTATAAGTGGAATAGAGTCAGTGGCATATTTTAGAAAGAACATGGACTAGTAATTTGGACACAAAAGTTTAAATCTCAGCTCTGCAAACTTGGAAAGTTATGTAAAGGCTCATTGTATGTGTAATTTTTTCTAAGTTTACTCCTTTATTTTGAGAGACAGCATGAGCAAGAGGAGGGGGTGAGCAGAGAAAGAGGGAAAGAGAGAGAATCTCAAGCAGGCCCCACACTGCCAGCATGGAGCACAGTGTGGGGCTTGAACCCACAAATCGTGAGATTATGATCTGAGCTGAAACCACCAGTCTGATGCTTAACTGACTGCGCCACCCAGGCACCCCAAATCTCATTGTATTTGAACGTATATGAGGCTGTGGGTGTAGGTACGGGTTGTCATCTCTCGTAGATATTAAGTGCTCAGAAATGTTGACCATAGTTGCAATGTTGATGAAGATGATGATGACATAAAGATCAAGAATTGGAGAGAGACCACTAAAACATCAAATTATTCCTAAACTATTCTGTCCTCAAAATTCAGACTGGTATGATCTAACATTTGATATCAAAGTTCCACTTTGAATTGTGAACTCTATTTTAGTACTGCGATTGTATGCTCCCTTGCCATTCTTGTTTATCACATAAAATGAAGTGCTTTCTGCAATCTGTCTTTTCTTGAACTTTCGTTTTTATCATTGTTTAAGCTTTCTTTTACTATCCTCATAATATTCCCTCTAATACTTCATGTACCTTCTGGAATGATTACATCATAGATAACAAATCCAAACCATATCCTCTGTCTTTTTAAGAATGCTTGCTCAATTTCTTCATACCTCCAAATTGTATAAAACCTAGTTTGTCCTTAAATAACTAGAAAGAAAATATAGTAACCAGTAATATTTTTTAAAGTACAAAAGAAGAGGTAGAATTGAACATTGTTTCTTTATATAGAAGAGTAAAAATTCTCTAGTAAGTGATTTGAGCTGTGTATCATATGTGATGTTTTAGAATATCTCAGCAACACAGAGTGACTCTGTTACTGAAAAGATTATTTAGAGAGCATATGAAGATTGGCAAAGGTTTAGAAAAATTATTCTGTGAAATTAAAGGGGCATTGACTTAGAAATAAAGGGAGAATCAATATATTGAGCAAATTACTGAGAGTCGTATACATAAATTTGTTGGTAAACAAAGCCTTCCAGCACAGGAGACATTTCTGATGATCTCCAGGTTTGTAATCACCAATTTCCCTGAGATTCCACTCCTTAAAGATGTGATTTCTTTATCACATTTGCTTGTAGATGAATGGAAATATTATAGGCAAAATGTGGTGGAGCCTTTCTAGAAATAAAAAAAGAAGAAGAAAACAAATCTGTTGATTAGTAAGAGGATTAGCTTATCTACAATCATGGGATAGATAACTCAGATGGGGATACATCACATCAGGCCTAGAAATCCAAAAGAAGTGTTGAGATTCCAAGAACCAGGAAAAGAACAAGAAATGCATACTTTTCTATTAGAAACATAATAATGAAAAAGTTATGATAGTCTTCATTTCAACAAATCATTTCATAGGAAAATATTATTTGAATTATCTTTGATTTAGAATTCTGTTGATGCTTATTGGCAATATAGCTTAGCAGTTAGCTGTCACTTGGGATCCCTGGTATATAAAATGGGACCTATATGTTCTGAGGTCATTGGGGTAAAAGTATAGCATTACCTGAACAAACCAGCTAGAAATATGTCCTAAGCCAAATGATAATTAAGTCCTACTTAGAATGTAGAAAAGTATCCCTTTATCCCCTAAACCATACATTTAAAGGGATTAGTATGTTGGCACATTTTGTGTAGTTAGCTTGAATGATATTTATACAGAGGGGTAATTCCTTTAAATGAACATTGTACAAAATGATCTCACATTTAAAAGGTGACAGCAATTTCATGGAAAATTGCTTTCTAAAATACACAGAGAGCCAACAATAATATATTACAAGTGCACAAATTACCTGAGTTGTCTCCAGTTGCCTTTTAGATACATTTAAAAATAGGCATTTGTTTGTTTGCAATATTAAATGTTCCACTAAATTAGCTGACACCTAAACGAATATCATCTTCAGTTCACAATGGATTCCAGAAGCATTGATAGGAATTTTGGAGATTATTTCCAATTACCAGATGAGAAAAGCAGTAAAAAAATCTGAAAAAAAATTTTTTTCCCCAAGAATAAAATTGAAGTTAAAAAAAAAGTGATCCACATTAAGCATATTATCTGGGAAGTCTGACTTTGGAGCTTTTCATTATTTCTTCTGTTTTTCTCTTAGCACCAGTTCCTATCATATGTATGGGGAAAATTAGGTTCCCAGGTCTGAAATAACAAATAAAATCTGTCATATCTGTGGGAGCTCAAGCATGTTGATACTTAATGTAGAAGAAGGTGGTCGTCTGAGAATCAGGTATTTAAAAAGCTATTCATCTATCCACACTCTCAGACTGAAGGACCCAGAATGAGCAGGAAAAGCCAATGCTTTTCTCCTAATAAATATAAACATTGGTTTTCCTAAGAGGATTCCGTCTTTGTAACATGGACTTAGGATAAGGAGTTATACTCCCATAAGAATCCCCTGAGAGAATTCAACCCAGTAAAGACACATGCTTCTTCTAAGATGTAAAATGCTTAGCTATGGACTGCCATATAGTATTGGTATGGAAGTAAATTGTTAGTAACTTTCAGGATATTGCATTGCCAATTTACATCAAAGCTATAAAGGAGTGTGTTTAACCACAATTTTAGATGTTTTTAAAAAGTCTTAAACCTTCTCTTTGGCTCAAAGATACCACTTTAGGGAATTTATCCAAAAAGATTAATAGTAGACTTTTTACAAATTCATGCAGAAGGATATTTACTGCAATATACTTTATATGAGCAAAATAGGACCAACCAAAATGATCAATTAATGATGATTTGCTAAATATATTATATATCCATAAAACTGATTTTATTAAATTAAGAATTCTAGTATAGATATACAATTATAGACACATAAAGTTCTTTCAGTATATTCTTGGTTGAAGGAAGCAGTTCAAAAAACAATATGTGTAATATAACCACATTTCATAAAAATAGTTGTAGATAAAAAGCTGTAAAATTAACAGCAAGGAAAATACTGGTGTTAAATCTGGATTTTGAGACTGAGGACAGTAAGTATTTACATTGTTTCCACTATCTAGTTTGATTGCAGTAAAATAATATCACTTGCAAAATAAAATAATGTTTGGACAGAAGAGATATATCAAGTCAATTTAAGCAATGTTAAAAGTAAATAGTATCAGAATAAAAAAGAACAAGAGTGTTGAAAACAAAAAACAACATCTTCATCTGTCACTTAAAGAAAACATAGTTAACAAAGGACAGAACATGAAGCAAATACGTTGGGATTGCTGCAGCTGGGGAATGGAGTAGAGAGTGGCTTTGTAAGGGAGTAGACATATGTTTGGAGGAGGAATAGAAACACTCGTGAAGGCCACATTCCCAAGGCACAGCCTACTAAAAAAGCTGAGATATGATTGGAAGATTATAGAATACACCCCTTTCCTCACAAGCACCAACCAGGCTCCAGAATAAGAACAGTCTATTATAGTTGAAAGTGCCAGAAGATGCAGATTCACTCAGAGCACTTACAGAAGCCCTGAGTCAAGAAGGGAGATGAAAACAAGGACACCTGAGGAATTTGAAATCTTTGTTACCAGTAGCTATAACAAACATTAAACACAGTCCAACTCCTAGCCATGTTCATACAAATTCTCATATTAAAGGCCTATTTAATGTGTTTGGCTGATACAGCATGTCTGTCTGACTTTCAACAAAAAATTAGAAGACGTGGGGCACCTAGCTGGCTCACTCAGTAGAGCATGCACTCTTGATCTTGGAGCTGTAAGTTTAAACCCCCATTGGGTGTAGAGATGACTTAAAAATAAAATCTTAAAAACAAAAAAAAATCAAAGCATGAAAAAAGGCCAGAATAAAGAAAGTCTGAAGAGACATCTACCAGAACCAGACTTAAATATGATCCAGTTGTTGGATTTCTCAGCCATGAGCCCATGTTAAGGGCTCTATTGTCAAAAGTAGACAAAATGCAAAACTAGATGAGTAATGTCAGCAGAGATAAGGAAATTATGAGAAAGAATCAAAGGCAAGGCTAGAAAACTGCTTTTAGAACTGAAAAATAAACAGCCCAATTAAAAAGTTGGTTAAGATATCCAAACAAACATCTTACCAAAGAAGATACACAAGTGGGGAATAAGCCTTGAAAAGAATGTTGACATCATTTTTCATAAGAGAAATTAAATACAAATTAAAACAACAATGAACTATAATCATCTGTAAGAGGGCCTAAAAGTAAATAAATTAATAAAACTGACAATACCTATTGCTGTTAAGGATGCAAAGCAGTAGGAAATCTCATTCATTCCTCATACTATGAAAAATGGTATAGCCACTTTGGAAGATAGTATGGCAGTTACCTATAAAACTAAATATAGTCTTCCTATACAGTCTAGTAATCATATTCCAAATACATTTATGTAAGTAATTTGAAATTTTATGTACACACAAAAACCTAAATACAAGTAATGTTTGTAACAGCTTTATTCATCATTGCCCTAAAATAGAAGAAACTGAGATATCGTTCAATAAGTAAATGGATAAGTTGTGGTACATGCATGCATACAACAGAGTATTGTTCATTGATACATGAATGAACTATTCACAAAAAAAATGGATGAATTTGAAATGCATATTCAAAGTGAAACAAACGAAATGGAAAATGCTACAATCTGTATGATTCCATTTACGTGACAGTACAGAAAAGTAGAAGAAGGAGGAGGAGGAGGGGGAGGGGGAGGAGGGGAGGAGGAGGAGGAGGAGGTAGGGGGAGGTGGAGAGAGAGGGGGAGGAGAAGGAGGAAATCTCAATGTTTGCCAAAGTTTGGGAAGGGGAAGAAGGCTAAATAGGTAACAAGTACTTTTTAGAGGATATTTTACTAACTCTCTTTACTAATTGTAGGCTAGTAAACACACATATATATCCAGACTGTCCACTGATAAAGCCTGGAAGCAAAGACATCCCAGTACCAATGAAAAGATCCAACACCCAAGACTTGTTTTCTAATTCCATTCTCTGGTAAAAGGAATAAAATCTTGGAGAAATGGCTAATTCTGTGGCAGGGGCAAGAAATATAAAAGATGAGCCTGGAACCACTTCTAGTTCTAAACATTAAGCACTCAAACAAACAAAAACAAAAACAATCCATTAGAACAATAAAGTAAATAATATACAAACAACAACAAAATGTAATATTGGACTGTAACTCAAATTATAAAATAAATACCAATGCTTCCATAATAATTTAAATAAATGACAAAATAAATTAAAAAAAAATAAATGGTCTGAAGCCATGACTTACAGAGTGCAATATGGAAAGGAAGGAAACATTGTAAAGTCTGGAATAACCTTGCAAACACTGTCTCTGCCACGTGATCAGTATCCACATTAACAATGATGTGTCATGTTAATCACACATAGTGATAACACACATAGTCTTTTACATTTGTGGCCTTTCTCCTAAGAACCATAACTTCAGTCTAATTTTGAGAGAAATGTTTACAAAAAACTACTGAGAGACATTCTACAAAATACCTACCCAGCACCCCTCAAAACTGCCAAGGTCATCACAAAAAATAAAAGTCAGAGAAGTTGTTTTAGTGTAGAGTAACCTAAGAAGACATGATGACCAAATGTAATGTGGTTTTATAGAAGGGATCCCAAAACAGATAAAGAACATTATGGAATAACTAAGGAAATTCTCATGAACTATGATATTTAGATAATATATCAGTGTTGTTTAATTGTGACAAATGTATCATATCAATGTAATAGGTCAGTAATAAGGGAACTAGGTATGAGGTGCACTGAAATTCTCTGTACTATTTTTGCAGGTTTTCTGTAAAAGTAAACCTGTCCTTTAAAATGCCTATTTTGGGGGCATCTGGTTGGCTTAGTCGGTTAAGTGGCCAACTCTTGATTTTGGCTCAGGTCAGGATCTCATGGTCATGAGATTGAGGCCTGCCTTGGGTCCACTCCATGCTTGGAGCCTCCTTAAAATTCTCTCCCTCCCTCTCCCTCTGCCCCTCCACAGCTGGCTTGAGTTCTCTCTTTGTCAAAACATATGTAAGAGATGAATTACTGGGTTCTACGGAAGCCAAGAAGACTATGCTAACAATATGTTAACTAACTTGAGAATAAAAAAAAAAATTTTTTTTAAAGGCAAAAAATAATATTCTGAAAAAAATTTTCATGGTACACTCAAATTTCTTTCATTATTTGTTGCTTTAAATTTTATAATTATTTCTTGTTCTAGGAACAGTGATTTCTTCATCATCTGCTTCCTATAAATCCTGAGCTTAAGGCTCATCGCCCAGTCTATTAGGCAATTGCTCATGCTGGCTGGATTATCTGGGAAACACACACCCCAGAGTCTATTCCTTGAGGCATCATTTTCTGAGAATATCTGATGCAATCCTTTTCATTGAGACCTTAAGGCTGTCTTTGGTATTTCTTCTGAAAGATGCTATCTCTCACCAAAGGCCCTAGCTGGGACCTTAGGCAAACTTGAAGAGAGAGCCGAAACCATACGTTGATTTCAACTATGATTGTCTCAGGTTAGTTTATCATAGACACTGAATAATCAGAATAAGAGAAAGCTGAATCCCCTTTTGGGGATTATAGTACATCAGGGCAGGAGTCTACCCTAAATTATTTTATAAGGACTCAGTCAATGTTTTCCCTGTAGGGAAGAATGAATTCCAGACAGCAAAAGTATGAGACAAATTTTTCAGCTTTAAAATCTATCTTACAAGGGTATGTGTAATAATGTCCAGCAATAAAGTCCTTTTAGATTAAAAAAAAAATTAGAGTTGAGAGAGAGAATAAATTCAGCTCTCACCCTCATCTCCATTCTTGGTATTTCACTTCACCTCATCTCCTTATTCCTAGAGATGTATTTCTCTTGGTTGTTTGTGCATTTTTTTAGTGTTTGTGAAAATATAAGCCAATATGAATATGTATTTTCCTATTTCTTACACAAAGATAGCACAGTACATGCTAGGGCCTATCCTGTAATGTGGCTCAGTTACTCCCTTCTCTTACTTCTTCAGAGCATCTTTCATGTCTTCCCTTCTTCCATGCCCGCTGCAAACTTTCTGCCTCCTGGTACCACCTGTTCATATTTCTGGACACAGAATACTTGCTTGTTTTAAAGAATTGCTATTGAGTAAGTTTGAATGGTGCCTTTACACCCAATCATCTCATAACCCCCAAATTCCCATCCCTTTAAATCAGCTGTAGTGAGATGATTGGGGTCAAATGGAAGCAGCTTGGTCATTCCTACAAAAAATGGAATCAACTATTGATGCTCCCTGAATGGAAGCTGTAGGTGTGGCTGTTTCCATCAGAAGGGTGGTGAGCATGAGAGAAAACTGATTGGTCAAACTTTGTACATCACTTAGTTATCTCTTGTCTTCTATTACCTGTCAGATAGAAGACAGATGATTAACATGATATTTTGGGACTGGCTCATTCTAGCTTTGTCACTTCTCTGAGAACCACATCAGTGTAACAGATTTTATTCCCTGAAGATACTCAACTTTTCTCATACTTTTCCCTGGCTTTCCCTTCCATGTGAAATATTCCTTCATCTTCTTTTTTTTTTTTTTTTTTCAACGTTTTTTATTTATTTTTGGGACAGAGAGAGACAGAGCATGAACGGGGGAGGGGCAGAGAGAGAGGGAGACACAGGATCGGAAACAGGCTCCAGGCTCCGAGCCATCAGCCCAGAGCCTGACGCGGGGCTCGAACTCACGGACCGCGAGATCGTGACCTGGCTGAAGTCGGACGCTTAACCGACTGCGCCACCCAGGCGCCCCTCCTTCATCTTCTAAATCAATATTATTATTTCATATGTAAGCACAGAGTTCTATATTTTATTTCTACTTTATACTGGGATTAATTATAAGCAAAGAATGATAAAAATGAATGTAGTGAACAAAACATATATAAAAGGTTAACTTGGTTCTGTGAACTCAGGAGGGCTTATATGTACTGCAGACCACTTGCTCCTCCCATGGAGACTGCTCAGAACAGTGTAGGAAATAAGTTGAGTAAGAATACGTCTGTAATGGCTTGCATACTTTTTTCATTGGCATTGTTGCCTTGAAGAAATCATAAATGGGGAGGGACAGAAATTATTCTATTGCCCTGAGTAGTTTAGCTAGGGCTTTTGTCAGCTGCCTAAATTTACTCTCCCTGCCCTTAATATTTTTCATGAGGTTTGAAACCCAAAGGAAGGACTAGAAAAGGAAGTCAGTACATTACATGGGAAAAGCATTATTTTCTCTTTTTCTTTTTTTTTTAAGTGCAAAGGAGACAGATACTTATGCAAATGAGTCACCAGAAACAGCTCTATTCTGGAATGACACCCATTTAGAAATGACTGAAGCTTCATGGTTCCACCTTGAGCACCACTTTCTATTTCACTTTGCAGTTGCCAAACACAAAATTGCTTCATTTCTCAAGGAACTAAAAATGACTTCCATATCCTTTAGTTGTACAACCTACAGATGTGTTACTTTGAATCTATTCAATTCCAACTGATAGGTCCAGGTTTAAAATTTCAAAAAAAAGTTAATTAGAACATGTATTTAGGGATGATGTAATCCAACTTCCAAGGAAGAAAAATATTTAAAATAATAGAATGAATGTGTCAAAATCCCTACCAAAGGAAGAATTCATTTTCAGCATTTAAAAACTACATGGACACATCTGATGTACCATGTTTGGTCAGCACTTCAAACATATCAGTGTTATTTGAGGAGTAAACGTACTTTCTTTTTTATCCTTTTAGGTATATTTTCCCCAGTGGTGGGCTTATTGGTATAAAAATGTGCAGTTTTTGAATGTTGCATATATACATAAGGATGCCATGGCCAGAAATATACTTTTTTTTTTCCTGGTGAAATTTGTAAACAACTATGTCAATGAATATAGCGAAAGAATTTTTCAGACTTTGAGCACACAAGGCAATAGGACTAGTTTTGATATGACAATTTCAATTGAGGCATATACTTTTATGTTTTGTTTTGTAAAAGTATTAAACACCTTCTACCTACAATGAACTGTGACAAGAAGTAGTTTTGTAAAGATGAGAGATGAATACCTGATTTTGGTGCTTGAATTTTTCACCTCTATCATTTTCCTCAACTGCCTAAAGAAGGCAGGGAGGGAAGAGATCCTTTTATTCTTTCCAATAACTAAAACTAAAGCAGAAATAATGTTTTGGTAGTCTCCAATGTTCATGTACTAATTTTTTCCCTGTGAACAAGGTTCTTGAGATATATGTAAAAAAACTAATTTGAATTGCCATTTTTATGTGCTTGCTGCTGGAATTCAATAAGCGATTAGTGGATTTTTAGTATGTTAGTTACAAATGTGATTTGAGCATCTATAGTGATACTTATTTTTTAAAATTATTTTCAAAGATGTTTGCATTGCTGGTTTTAATTAGCTACCCTTCAGATGAGTAACATATTAAGGTGTATTTTCAGTCCTTTGGCTTAATGTATTTTTCACTGGTTTATTATTCTCTGAGAGCTTGACTTAAAACAAGTATTGATGCAGAGAAGCAGAAAGCAATTTTCGAACAGGAGATATTGCCAGGGAATATAGCCCATATATAGCCTATGTAGTACTCCTTTTGAACAGATAAATTATAAAGCCTCTGGAATGGAGCTCCAGGGAGGGAAAAGAATCCTTCATGGAATTCTTTATTCCATGCAGATAACACCAAGAATATTGTGCAGGTTACACTGTTCACCTGAGTCAGCCAACAAACTTTACTTAATCCCCCTTTTTTATGCATTTTATGCCAAAGCATATATTAGGTTCTTAACATACTATCTTACTTATTCCTCAAATTAATCCTACAAAGCAAGTAACCATTTCATTTCATATCCTACAGAAAAATTACTTGTGATGAGCAGTGAAATGTGTTGAGATCACTTCCATCCACTTTTTTCCTAAAAATATCAGTATCATTCATTGTAGACTCCTTTGGATCACACGAGTGGAGGGAAGATAGAGCAGGAAGGGGAACCCCTCTGGAAAGCACAGGGACCTGAGACACAGAGACAACCCGGTGAGTCTGGTAAACTAATTAATAATTTGAATTTTTATTTTGTGTACAAAATAGAAACATTAAAATATTCATAATAAGAGGTTGATATTATTTAAAAAGCAAATGAAAGGTAATGAAGCATCGAGAAAATGATTGTTCTTCCTAAACTAATGGGAGACACAGCAGACCTAAGCAGATTATAAAGGTGAAGCAATATTGTAGAAATGATTTTGCAGAACTCTTATTATGGAAATATAAAGGAAGAGGGAAAATATAGCCAGTTATACCTGAGGACACTGCAGCTTTCTATGGATCACTGAACAGCCATCATAAATGAATTTTGTGTAAATTAAATGCAAAACTTTACTTCAGAAATGTCTTCCTAATATTAATCTAAACAGTATTTTGTGAATGACGCCACTATATCAAGAAACCAGGATTGAAACCTGGATTTATCTTTGATCTCTAGTCACCAAGGCTGTTTTTAAAAAATTTTTTAATGTTTCTTTATTTTTGAAGGAGATAGAGACACAGAGTGTGAGTGGGGATGGGCAAGAGGAGGGAGACACAGAATGTGAAGGAGGCTTCAGGCTCTGAGCTGTCAGCACAGAGCCCAACACAGGGCTTGAACTCATGAGCTGTGAGATCATGACCTAAGCCAAAGTCAGATGCTTAACCGACTGAACCACCCAAGGGCCCAACCAAAGCCAATTTTTTTTTTATCATATCTCTCAATTATTTCCCATTTTCCATGTTTCTCATCAACAGCTAAGACATGGGGTAATCACTGTATTTTTGTGACTTTCCAGCTAGCCTGTCTCCTTGTCCATTCCAGTCTACACCTCCTCATCTTTTTGTTCTAACTTCTAAAACTTCTTTCTTTGGTCACCATTTTTTCTTAAAACTGCAGTGTCAAAATGACACATAGGAAAAAAAAGTTCTTAATGTTCTCAACAAATGTAATCTAATCATTATAAAGTCACTAGATCTGACTATCAATTTTCAGAAAACACGGAATAGATGAAGCTGTTATGTGTGTGTGTGTGTGTGTGTGTGTGTGTGTGCATATACATACATGTACACACATACTCATTGAGATGCAGTAAGCAAAACCCAGGCTCAGAGAAATTCTACAGACAAATGATCAATTTTATTCAACAGTTCCACTGCATAGAAGAGAAAGATTGAGAGACAGAGAGAGAAAGAGAAAGAGAAGGAGGGAGGGGGAGGGAGGTAGGGAGGGAGAAAAGAGAGGCTATGAGGAAGAGGAGAAATGATAAATTAAATATCTGTAATAAATATATTCAACAAAGTGAGTGCAGAAGCCTTACCTGGGTTCTGGTTCAAGCAAATAGACTTCAAAATAGACTTCAAAAATATGAAATAATCTGAACACTGACCAGATATTTATTGATATTCAGAATGCATTGTTATTTGTATTAGGGATCATGTTTAAATATTCATGGCAGAAATCAAAAGATATGTAAAGATAGATATACAGAGTGTGCATGAAACTAATCTAGTAGAGGAAGGGCATTTGTCTGAGTCTAGATGAAAGGCTTTCAAGCATTGTTATGCATTAGAATTACCTGAAAGATGATTGCTAGGTTCTGTTTCTAGAGTTCATGACTGAGTATGTCTAGGATGGAGCCTAAAGATTTGCATTTCTAACGAGTTCTTGAGCGATGCTGCTGCTGCTGGCACAGGCACCACAGTTTGAGAATCATTTGACAGAGGTAAAAAACATTGTCCATGAGTTGATAGTTATTGAGGCCAGGAGGCAGGTGTATGGGGCTTCGTTAAGCCATTCTTTCTACTTTTATATGTGTTGGATATTTTTTGTTTTGAAAAGCTGAAAAATATCCAGAATGTATTTCTAACATTAGAATTCAGGATACTATCTAACTGGGAAAGAGAAAGAGGATAGTGATTGGGAGGGGCACTGCAGGGGATTTGGGATGCCATTGTGTGCTATTTCTTGACCTGGGAAAGGTTTACATGGTGTACTCACTTTGTGATAATTCACTATGTCTTGTATTGTCATGTTATCCTTTAATAAACTGTCTTTTAAAAAAGAAATTCTATGGTATTTATCATTTATTTTCTGGCATCAAAGATAACATAGATCTGTTTGAGAGATAACAGAGATGAGGAAAACTAGCAAATGGCCAAAAACTACAGTAAAGATAGATTGGATGGATGGACAGATAGATTGATAGATTTACTGTGATTTTTTTTTACTTACTGAGATTCAGTGCTTTTGAGGATATTGGGGAGCACTGCTTAATTAATCCAAGTTTATTCCATCTGTAGAGCGGATAGCATCTCATAACACCGCCTGCATCTGCAAGTTTCTGAGTGAGGTGGTAAAGACATTTCCATTTTTATAAGAAAACATTGACAACAACAAATATTTCAGTCCTCATGGCATTTCTCCTTTCCTCTTTACAGCAAAGTACTTCAGAAGTGTTCATTACACTCTCATCTCTTACATTCTCCCCTGTAGTCGCTCACCCCTATCATTCTACTGGTATTATTGTTGTCAAAGATAATATGGACTTCCTTGTTACCAATTCTAATGGCCATTTCTCAGTCTTCCTCTTATCTGAACTATGGCAGTGTTTGACACGTGCATTCAGTTCTTCCTTTCTGGAGATATTGACTTAAAGGACACTGTTTGGTTCCCCTCTTTTCTCACTGGACAGTCCATCTTAGGATTGTTGGCTAGTTTTCCTCAACTTTTTAATTTCTGAAATTTGGGGTGTGCTGAGATTGCGACCTTTCATTTTCTCTTTGTTTTATTCTGGTGGTATTTTGGTATTATATTGATCCCCATGACTTTAAATTCCATCTACATCCTGATGACTCCAACATGTATATCTTTTTGGCTTATTTCTCTTTTGGACCCTTGACTCAAGTATTCAGACACCTATCAACATTTCTGATTAGATTCTCAGAGGCAATCTCAAATGCATCTTGTGCAGAACAAATTATGATTTAAAAACAAAAATCTCAGGGGCACCTCATGGCTCAGTTAAGCATCTGACTCTTAATCTCAGCTCAGGTCTTGGTCTCAGGGTCGTGAGTTCAAGCCCTTTGTTGGGCTCCACAAAAAAAAGGGAATAAAAAAATATCAAAACTGTCCATCCCTCAGTTTTCCACATTAGTAAATGATACCACAAGCTTTCTCCGGTGTCAAGCCAGGCATCTAGAATTTACCTTTGATCTCTCTCTTTTCAGTGCCAAAATGCTATAATCAGTGTTAGCAGAAAGTTTTACTTTGATGAATGGAACAAATATTGAAAATGACCCTAGTAATGAGGTATTCCTCTTTCTCCAAGTAGGAATGGACTTGGGTTCTCCTTCCCTAAACAGAAGCTATTTCAGTAGTTCCCAGAGTGAACATATGCTGGGCAGTTGGTATTCCCAAACACCTGTGAAAAGTTGGCAGCCAATATGTACTGTGTGGCATCCAGATAATTTGTTTTCCTTTTTAAAAAAAAAAAAATCTTTTAAGAAGGCATATTAACAGGAGTTGTGAGATACCTTCACCTGAATGCAGATCTACCCTGTGAGTTCAGCCCTGACTCTAGGACTTCTTACCATGTATAACTGGGGAACTATGCTTTGGTTTCCTGCACAGACACTGGCTTTGTAAGTTTCACCATTCAAGTCTGTCCCTTAACCCACGGAAAGTGACACTGTAGAATTCTTCCCTTACCCTATTAAATGGGAGGTGGCTAATAGCAAATCACCCACTTTGCCACCCAAATGGCAACCATGAGGGGACCCTTCTTACAAAACCCATTTTAGTTCTGGTTCCAAAATCTATTTCAAATGTGTCTATTCTATCTCTACTGACACCATCATGTACCAAACTGCTATCATCTTCTTCCTGCATAATTGCAAGCGTTACTGTGTTTCTCTTGCTTTCATTTTTATCGTTCTGAAATCTGTCCGTCCTTCTAATCTGAGAGATGTTTTCAAGTATAAAGGCATTTTATATCACATTTCTTTTACAGTCTCATTAATAGTGTCCTACTACTCTTAAGTAAAATTCATGACCTAAAATAGCATCATTTCCCTCTGCCTGCATGTCCAGTATCTTTTCAGTTCACCTGCCTCTCATGCAGTGTATCTAGTTCTAGCTTTTGAATATTTCTCAGGATAAGTTAATTTCAATAAGTTTTTATTGCTATATAACAAACTATCACAAACTGTATTATATCTGAGGGATGTTTTATTATAAAATTGGACAGAACTCAGCAGGGTGGTTCTTTTGCTCCATCTGGCATTAACTGAGGCTACTTGGTGTTTTCAGCTGGTGGATGGTCTTGTATGGAGGGTCCATGATAGATTTACTCACATGCCTGATGCCTTGAAGGGTTGGCAGAAAGGCTAACCTAACTGGGTTTCCCTTTCTCTTCATGTTGTCTCAGAGCCTCTCCCCCTGGTCTCTCATGCTATGTTATGTTATGTTATGTTATGTTATGTTATGTTATGTTATTTTTTACAAGGCAGCATAGGGTTCCAGGAGAAAGTTCCAGGAGAAATTCCAGTCCTATAGGCCTGTCCCATATACTGGCTAGCATCATTTCTGCTATTTTATTGGTCAAAGCAGTCACAGAATCTCCCCAGATTTAGGGGTAGAAGAAAAATACTATCTCTCATTGGGAATAGGCCATCTTTAATCCTCCACATGGAACCTTGTGTTTCTTAGCCTAGAATCTTCTCAGTAGACTGACCCCGTCACTTTCTTCAAACTTACCTAAGATATCAAATGTCTTGGCTTAAAATTCCTCACCAAACCTATCAAAACTAGAATCTTCCAAAAGTATACATTATGACAATATCTTATTTATTGACTTCAGATTTCTGAGTATAGTCCAGGTAAATTCTGTTACTTGCATTATTCACAGTCTTCTCTACTAAATGCAATTGCCACAATAAACACAACTGTATCTTGCTTGCTATTTTTTTCTCTAGCTCTTAGCACTTTATTTAACACAAGGTAGGCGTTTGATAGTTTTTTGTTTGTTTGTTTGTTTGTTTGTTTGTTTGTTTTTGAATGATAAGGGCAGCGAGTCCTAGAATATGAATGATTTTCCCAAATGTAGATTATGTAGTACAGATTTAGGACAGCAGCCTGAATGAAATATGGCCTTTTGTAGCAACGTGGATGGAACTGGAAAGTGTTATGCTAAGTGAGATAAGTCATACAGAGAAAGACAGATACCATATGTTTTCACTCTTATGTGGATCCTGAGAAACTTGACAGAAGACCATGGGGGAGAGAAGGGAAAAAAAAGAGAGGGAGGGAGGAAAACCATAAGAGACTCTTAAAAACTGAGAATAAACTGAGGGTTGATGAGCGGTGGGAGGGAGGTGAAAATGGGTGATGGACATTGAAGAGGGCACCTGTTGGGATGAGCACTGGGTGTTGTATGGAAACCAATTTGACAATAAATTTCATATTAAAAAAAAAAAAAAAAAAGGAAACCTGTAATCGGGAAGAAACCTGTCTGAAGTTTAGTCACACTGAGGGGAGGGTTAAGCCCTTTCTTACTCTTCTAACTCTTGTTACAGTTACAATCTAGTTAAATACTTCTTGGGTATCCACAAAGATAGGAAGTTTAAAGTGATTAATACTAAAAATGTATAATGAAATCATATTCATTTCATTCTTTTAATGTGTGTAATTTCCCAATGTACATAATAAATGTAATATATACTAACAGATAAACAGGGAGTGGAATAGGGTTGCCATCTACAGAAAAGAACATCATTAATGATGGGAAAGAAACTTCACAAAGATATGGTAGAGCACCTTAACACATCTTGAAAAGTTATTAAAAGGTACCATAGATCTCAGAATAATGCTCCTTCTTTTCTCAGCCATTGAAAAAATTTAATGGATATAAATCAATGGAGACAGATTTGTATACCAAGAGAGATATTTGGTTATTTTCATGAATTATGCTGTTTAAATTTGATTTGATGCTTACTTACAAGAGGGCACTGTAGGATATTTTTTAACCAATGGAAATACACAAATTCAGGATGAGGAGATGAGAAGTATCAAAACTATTTATGGCATACTATATGAACTTTTAACAGAGGATTTAACTTAATCCAGTGATAGATAGCAAGCAAAATTTACCTTAAGTATTTTATTCATTCATTCATTCATTCACTTATTCATTCATTCATTGAATAAATATTTATCCACTACTTTATGCCAGGAACTGTTCTAAGTTTTAGAGATAAAGCAACAAATCAAACATTCAATGGTCTTGCTCTTAACGGAGCGTGTATTCTTGTTGGAGAGGACAGATAGTAAGCAAACATAATGCATGAGGCGATAACAATGAAAAAAATTAAAGTTGTGTTTAATATAATATCTGAAGAAAGAATATAGAGAAGCTGAGCAAAGTAAAGGATAGATGGGAAGGATATTCCAGTCAGAGACTATGATCATGTGTATAGTACTTGAGATTAGGACAGCATGTAAATTTCACAGACTGGTGTGGTTGAGACAAAGATTGTAAAATGGGTCGGGAGTATTACCATGGAAGTTGAAAAAGAGGATAAAACCCTATACAATTCCAAACCTTGTAGGACAGTGTAAGGATTTTGCACTTTATCATAATAGAATTAAAAGCTACTGAGGGGTTCTAAGGATAGAAATAACATTATATTTAAAATATATATTAATATCTGGGTATAAAGACTACAATTTCTTATTTACTTACTTACTTACTTACTTATTTATTTATTTATTTATTTATTTTGAGTGACAAAGCGAGCAGGGGAGGGGCAGAGAGAGAGAGAGGGAGAGAAAATCCCAAGCAGGCTCTGCACTATTAGTGCAGAGCCGGAGGTGGGTCTGGATCATGACCTGAGCCAAATGCAAGAGTCAGATGCTTAACTGACTGAGCCACCCAGGCGCCCCTACAATTTCATTTTAATGGAGATGATAAAGAAGCGTGGTGATGGAGCAGTTATATTTGTTGGTTAGGTAGTGGAAAATAAGTTGCTTTTCTACAAAGTATCTACTCTTTTAGTTATCTTCAAGAATTAGTTGAGGAGATGTGAAGGCTGGGAAGGACATTGAAAGATATATGACACTTTTTTCTTTTTAATAAATTACATTCTTGATGTTTAATTTATACATTTTGTAGTGATTTGGGAATTAGATCAACTTATGTTTTCTCTTTTTTCAAAAGGTTACTAGCCTTCATCTTAGTATAAACCTGAGGTGTATGTTTCTTTGTGAGGGTGCAACATTACAGGCTGTAATGCCTTCTCTATATGGAGTGTCTTGCCTTAGAAATGTGAAATATACTGTAAACCTCCAACTATGTGGCAAAATCAGAAGCATCATATTTCTGATATTAGGGTTTTTTTAAATTTATTATATAGGCAGGGTTTCATACCTAATTTAATCTTATGAAATAGACAAAGTAATAGCAAAGAAACTTGGGAGAGTAGTGTTTGTTTGTTAATTAGTTCATTTGTTAGTTTGTTGTTTATTGTTCTGCCAGGATGAGAGAGTGATTTGGAAACAAAACAAAACAAAACAGGATTTTGTTGAATGGGATCAAAACAGGGAGAGGATAAGTAAACTTGCAGTAGTACAGATTTTTCCTTCAAACTGGCACTGACCCTTCTTTTCAAGCTGCCTTCTCACTCACATATGCAAACAACATTTGAGGCATCAATCATGGGACTTTTGATTTATATTTTGTAGAAAGGGAATGTTTATCTCACAGACTGTCAACAGCATCAGCTCCTGCTGCAGTTAACAGGGTGAAAGACTGTCCTTGGCAGTGGTTAAATTAATTTCTCTAATTTTACATCTCTCCTTTAGGAAGTTTTTAAATGAAAACCAACAAACCATTGCAACTCCACTATTTCCTAATAATGTACTGCTTGATTTATTATATCAGCATAATCATATGGAATTTATACTGCAATGTAAGGGAGCCCATTTACATGTTAAGAACCCATTTCTGGCACACATAAAAGCCATGGGATTTATTTTACAATGTGCAGGCCCATTTATGATAACAGTCAATTTGCAATTGCTACAATTGCATTAGCAGTAAACATGCTAACTATGGCTATTGTTAGTCTTTAAACCTATTGCTACTGGAAATATTCCTCAGTCTCTAGTCCCTGAGTACATCAAGTTGGGTAATTTCTTTTCTTTTCTTTTCTTTTCTTTTCTTTTCTTTTCTTTTCTTT